>NC_049198.1:27761183-27916183 GCF_009769625.2 Cygnus olor
CACAATATTAATCCCATACAAATATTCTGCCTCGGCTTCATTGTCATGTGCAAGTGAATTAGTCTAAGGGTTAGGATGTGACTCACCAGTCTTCTGCTAGCCTCCCTGTTTCCTGGTACAGAAACCACAGGGGCCAAGCTGGGCTGAAAGGTGAATAAAGTTGGGTTTCATAAGCTTGTACAGTAAGTGCAGTTACTGGAACCCAGATATTCACCCCACGGTATTTGTGGTGAGGATACAACTAACATCAGGGGTGGGAGTCCTGCACTGCACGTCCGAGTCGTGCTGTTTGATGCCCCTCTGCATGTGGGCAGCTGAACTGCTGGTCCAAAACAGGTGGCCAAATTGTGGGCTGCCCCTAGAGCCCCTAAGGGAAATAAGCAACCTCACATCCCCAAAGGGTCTGGAACAACTCTTCAGGGCTGTTTGTGCATGACAGCCACGGAGAGTCAGAGGGCAGGAAAAAAAAAATGCTCCAGGGGCTTGGCTTTCCTGTAGGGCTCTGCCCTTCCCCCACCAAAAGTCCTGGCACGTACTGTAGGTAGTTCAACAGCAGAAAAAGGTGTAGCATGGAGAAATCATCATGATGCATGGCTTAGTGAGGAAGAAAAGCCAAGAATTAACAAAGCAAGCTTTGGAGGTTCCCAGGAGTTTCTGTAACAGCTGTGACAGCGAGCAGGAGCCAGCAGCTTGGCAGCAGCAAGCGCCTCTGTTTTTCTCAAGAGCCAGGCTGCTTTAGGAGCTAAGCTATCAGGTAGTATCTCTGTAAATCTGCCCTGAAGGATGTTCTCTCTCTCTCTGCCCAACAGGATGGCCTCCTTTGCAAACACTGTTTTTCATAATATGCTGTGTATATAAATAAATCATGCTAATTAGAAAGGTGAGCAGATTTTCCTCTCATCTGAGAAGAACAAATTTTCCATACAATATGCTGTGGGTGCAAAAAGGGCCTTTTTTTTTTACTCATCAGTGGTAATCCCTGTATTTGCAGGGTTTCTCTCATGAAATGTAACTTAGGTTAATTCCTTAGTAAAATACCCTATTTGTAGATAAACAATCCCCCCGTCCCCCAAGACAAGTTCTGTCTGTGGGCACTCTCACACAACCTGATGGAGAGCTAGTCAAATATTTCCATGCCTTTGAAATTTAGTTAGCAATTCTGGATAAGTTTTGGCATGTGTCTGTGGAGATAGGATACAGAACTTGTGCCTCCTTTGAAATATAGTTGCAAATCACTTGAAAAAGCTGTGTTGATTAAAAAAAAAATAATTAAAAAAAATGCCATCTGGAAAACTTTGAGAGAAGTGCAAGCTCATCACACTTTTCTTAGGCTCTTTCCAGACTTGCAGAGTTAAGCATGCATTTGTCCATGAAAAGGTGAGGTTGAATACTTAGAAATAACACAGTCATTTTAATCCACTTCTGTTAATAGCTGGTAGTAAAAGAAACAAACTAGAGTGGTGGTTTCCCTCAATTACTTTATACTGTCTTATTTATGTAGGTGTGGCTGCAGTGGATCAAGGTCCACAGGGTTCTGTCTGCTCTGACAGTGCCCAGGGAGGAAGATAGGAATAGGGCAGGCACATTATGCATTCCCACAATGTATTCCAACCTCCTGCAATTTGTGGTCCGGAGCTTTCTCAAGCCGAAGGAATTTTTTTTATTATTATTATTAATTTTCAGTAGCCCTTGGTGTACAAATACAATGTATTTTTCTTCCATCAGGTTTTTAAATGTGTGTAGGTTTTTAGCATGGTCAACAGCCAGTGGCAAGGGCTTTCATACGTTATCAATATTTTGTGTCAATGTACCTCACTTTCACTTTTTATCCTGCCTGACATCCCAAAGTTTTTGCAAACATGGAAACATTTGCTCCCCATCCATCTTTTCCAAAGCATACATTTAATATCCCTTTCTATTAATGAAATTTTCAACTTCCTTTCATATAAACCAGTTAAATTAAAAAAAAAAAAAGTTAACTTAAAAAGTCTGTATTCATACTGAAAATGGGGTGTGTTGGTGTTTATTGTACAGAACTTCTACCTCGTACCCAATATTCTGTTGACAGAGTACTGGAAACACTGGAAAAATAGGTGGTTTCCCTTGATTTTGCCAAATGCTTGTTGTTAAACTGGTAAAAACATGATCATGAAACTCTTAAATAATTTTTATGTATTCCATTTTGAAGTCTTTTGAGTATTTCTAGCCTTGAAAAAAGGAGGAGGAGAGCAGGAATCTAGGCGATCCTGTTCTGTTTGTGCATACGTTAGCAGAGAGATGGGGAGTTTTACATATTTAACAAAGAGTTGTTTCTTATTTCATAGCATTTGGTAGTCATTGTTGAAGTGTGAGAGATGAGGAAACATTACTGTCTGCCAGTGAAATTCCTCTCCTTCCTTGCTGCTCAGGTTTGGTCTCTCTCTTAATTGCGATGATATCATCAGTGTCACTACTCATCAGCTCTGCCTTCAGATGATGAGACCTGAATTTCCAATGTGGTGAGCTGGGCAAGGAATTAACAAGTCTTCCTTCTTCCCAGACCACAAAATTGTTGTGTTCCCCCCCCTCACTACCCCCTTTATGGCTGACCACCTTTTACATAGGACTTACTGGTAGGGTGCAATGCCATTGAGGAGAGCCCTTGCTATCAAGTGGTCCAAGTACTGCCCCTCTGTGCTGTGACCAGGTGGCCACCAACTGGCTAGCCTGGACATGGGCATGGCAGAGTGGAGCTGTGAGTAAAGGTAATGTGTCCTATGTGTCCTGAATTCCTGATGACAGCTGACTGCTCTAACTTTGGCTGTAGCCTCCTTTACTTTTCAAAAAGTTGGAAAAGGTGAGTCTTTATGTAAAAAGAAAGAAAGGGGGGGGGGGGGGGGGGGGGAACAAAACTGTAGGTAATGGATATGTTCAATTTTAGATGAAGCATTCCTGTTGCTGAAGGAAAACAGATCTGTAAATAGATGTGACTCCTGCCTCGTCCCCCCGTGGCAAGACTTGGTTTTCTGGTCACGGGTGTGGTCACTGGGTGTACCCAGTGGCTGTCAGTGCTGTGGACTAGTTAGTTACCTTACGTTCTGTAGTGCCATCCACATCCTGAAGCAAGCTCGAGCTTTGTAATTCCACTTGAAAGGAAAGTGCCAGACTGGGGTATGTCCACTGATCAGTGATCTGGCCTCTCAGGGCTGTTTAGAGGGTGAGCAAGGTGTCACAGAAAGCAACTACTTTCCGTGCTGTTCAAATGTACCTCGGCTTTTCTCTCAGTGATTTTAAGGGCACAATGCAGAAAATCTCTAGCAATTGATCAAAATGCAGAATCACTCCTCAGACTGTGCCAGTAGCACAGTATTTTTTTTTCCCAAAAAAAAGTCAAAAAAGTTTGAGACTCCTAGTATGCAGGACCATGTGTTCAGACCCTCCCTTTCCATACCGGTGTGTTTTCGGTAAATTGATGGAATTTGTTAATGATGAAACCAAACAACTTCCCATTCTGTTCTGGGATGCCACTGAGAGACACCATCCCAGTCTGCAGCCCCAGTGCGGAAGACTGTGGTTCTGAGGACAGTCCCCTTTCCCCAGCAGGAAAACCACTTCAGTTGCTTTCAAAGAGGTGCTGAGCAGAGTAACTGTGAGCGCTGTGCCTGAAAGCTGCAGGTAGGCAGGCTTTTTTGGACACCAAATCTTCTGGTATAATTTTGATGACTAATCTGGAGCATAACAAATGATGAAAATGGCACTGAGCTGGCTGCTGATTTAAGGCTTTGTACTGGGAACTTCTAAAAAGCTGGATGCTTTCAGTTGTCCTGCAGAGGCGTTGCTATACCCAGTGTGAGATGCAGACCACGTGGGATATTAACATCCGTATCTCAGGCACCTAATCTAGGAAACGGGTTTCAGTATTTATCCTTTACGACTTGATGGAGGGTAGAGGCAGATTCCTGTACGGGGTGAGTTACAGCGTTTATGGCCAGGTTTAACTCCTGGTGCTAGTTCATTCTGACAGCAACCACAGCCAGCGGAGCTTTGGCTTCAGACGCAGTGTAATGATTAGTGTAACACGCAAATAGTAATTTTGTCGTAACATCTGCCACCCTCTCGGGGTGAGGCTGCATGTTTTCCCTCTGGGCTGACACTTGCTGGATCCATTTCATTAGGTTCCCAGACACACCCTGGTTTCTGTATAATTGGTGTGCTTATTAAAAAAGCCAGCAGAAAAACCTCTCCTGTTCCCAATACCCAATGTAATAATAAACTCTCATTTCTGTCTGTGAACAAGTCTTCATCTCCCTGAGATCTTCGGGTGCTGTGGTTTGCAGGTAGAGAAGTAGAGATTTGTCAGCTACTTAATAGAAAGGAGAGGAAAGCTTTACAATTACTTCCCTTCACTGGTATCTGTGGGAGAAACACACCAGCAACCTCTCACTTAAAACTATCAGTTTCCTCTTTTTTTTTTTTTTTTTAATAAAAAACAATTCTTAGCACTAGATGGCAGTGTGGATAGTTCTATGGGAGACTTGTTTTACTTGCAAAAGTTGTAAGAAAGACAGTAAATGGTATTCAGCATAAAAATCATTCTGCAGTGATGAAGAGAGCACCATTCACTGCTTGTCTGCCACACCTCAATGTTGAGGAGCAGTGGGTATTCCAGGTCTGAAAAGTGTTGGTAGGAGGTGCCCATACTCAGAATTGCAAATCATTGCATTTTTTTTTCCTTTTCATTACCTCCTCTTGCCTCTCCGAAGAGCTGAGGTCCTGCAGGGCTGAGTATTCATCTACTCACTTTTAAAGATGAACTGGTGCCTGTGCTGCCCTCCTGCATACGTTGCCCACAAGGAGGATTCTGCTGAAGGAACAGGGACAATTGCTGAATCCTTAGAAGTGTGCTAAAATTATTGAGTATGATTGCAGATTCCTGGCTAAATGTTGGCAGTGGATAAGTAGGTATATCGAGTGCTGATATCTTGAAGGAGCTGTCTCAAGGTGCAGTTATTCAAAGTAACATCCTTCTGTATATAAATTATTAAGAATAATAAATAAACCTAGCTACATCACAAGATGTTTGTCCTGTATTTGGGGGTCAACATCAGATTAAAGTCCCTGTGACTGCTGATAATCTCTAACTGAAATTCAGTAGTGCTACTTAACACTGAAAGGAATTGGAAGGGCAGACCTGAGTGAGAAGTGGTAGTGGAATTTCCTTTTTCAGGAACCCATTAGAGTCTGGAAAAGGTAAAGGTCCATGTTCTTCTGAGCCATTCATGACAAAGCATGTCTGTCTTTCTGATGGTTTAGTTTGTGTGTGTTTCCTCTTTAACAAGACCTGCCTACCAAGGAGAGGGAGGGGATTCTCTGTGAAAGGAACCCACTATTATCAATGACAAATCCACTTGCAATTTTGTTTCAAGTTAGAGAAAAAAAGGTGCTGTCAAATGTAAGAAATTGTTTTGAATTATGCACAGGAGGTTGTTTGAGTATTATGCAGGAACCTCAATGGAAAACTTTTGTCTTGCATACTCAAAACTTTATTTCACCAGGTGTTCTGTGGTACGTCATTTAGCTCTTATAATCCAAATAATAAATTAAAAGTAGTTAATTGAGACTGATTATCAGAAAGGTTTAAGGCCATGTTAATTATATTGGTAGGAGAGTGAATTACGAAATTTTAAATCTCAAATAGACCTCCGGTATCCAGATACTCTCATGCAGTAGTGACAGAATCTTTCCTGAAGGACTTGTGCAAGCTGCATGAAATAAGGGCTGGAAAACAAATTATCAGACAGTCAACAGCAGGAATAAACCTTGGCTTGCAGAGTATCAAATCTGACATCCATGAAGCAGAAGCTAATTAATACATGTAATATTGTGTGTGTCTACATAACAAAAGCCTTCAAATTAAAACACACCTTGTTTTTTGTAACAATATTGAAAAGAAGGAAGCAATTTGGGGAAGAATAAAATTATTTAATTTATGTTTTTGACCTTGGCAATGTATTTAATGTAAAATGTTTTAATACTTAGGGGTAGTAAAGTAGAAATAAAATGGTCAGAAGAAGCTCAACTAAAAGCTTCATTTCTTTGTTTGCAGAGTCTGTATTTTCACTTTACTCTTTCAGATGGCTGACGGTTAACACATTGGATTATTCCTTAATGCAAATTTATCCACTCCTTAATAAGAGTTTATCCACTAACTTATCCTATTGGAATGACTAGCTATTTCATTTTTCCATTGCTCTTTAGCAATGTTTCTATTTAAAGTTTCTTGGCCAGTGAGGCAGAAATTACCATGTGATATGGGATAGATTCGATATTCAAATGCAAATATAATTTTTTAGATGGGGAAAGAAAAATTGGATTATATTTGTGGGTGTTCTGCAAGTGATTGAGGGGGACACTGCTGTGAATTTGTCTGTATTTCTGTATCAGGAATGAAAACTGATAAAATACTGATGCTCCATCACAGCGCTGTTCTTACAGGCAGAGATTTAATATATATCTCTGGGAAGACATGGCAGGCAAATTAGGAGCACGGACTCTACAAGGCAACTTCTTATACACTTGCTCTGTGTTGAATAGCAAAGTTAGAGGACTGTGTAAAATAATTACCACTTGAATGTGAAACTCTTATCTTGCCACTGCAGGGAATCTTTGTGGTTGGAAAAGGGCCTTCTTGTTGTTAAGTAGAAGATAACTGAAACATAGACAAAGATTAGCCTCTTGCCGAAGGAGCATACTACTTCTAAACTCAACCCGTGATATGTTTGCTGCCCCGCTCAGCATTTCTGGCAATTCTCATGGCTGCTGGGCAAGGTTGCTACAGGTCTGTGATGCTGCTAGTACCCTCCTGCTTTAGCATCCCCCTCAAATGCACCTCTGCTGCAATTCACAGCCATGCTGAAAGTTGCAGTCCTTCATGCTACTAGTAAAATTGGGCTTCCACCCACTTACAAAACTTCTCCTCTTGCTAAACTGTCAATCTAATTGGCATACTGGTTTAGTCAGAGATAAAACTCATTCACCTGTAATCATGATAAGAGGCTGTATGTTTCTGTTAAATTGCTAAGGTTTTGCTTAAGTAAGGAATAAAACAATGTTGTATACTTACCATCTTGTTTCGAGATAGATAACCAGGTTGTAGCCACAATATATGGTCAGATCAGCGTACATTTATGTAAATGCCTTGCTGTCTTTCTGAAATGAATAAACAGTGGCAGGTTTCATTAAAAATGTTATGAAATGTATACTGGGTAAAGAATACAGTTGGGCTTGTCAATAAACTCCATGGCATGAGGAGGAAGTATGCTTATATTTTCACCTTTTTTGTCTGTTTTCTATGCATGACATATATTGGAAAAGGATGTTAAAAGCTGGTAGGTACTACTCTTTTTGATCTCCTTCTTTATGTAGAAAAAAAAACTGGCATTCCCTTGTTCTTTCTTTTTCATGATCTCTTCTATCAGCATGTTCTACACTATTTGCGCTGCAAACATTTTGGGGGAATACTTCTAGAAAACTGTTTCCCTAGGGCTGCTTATTAAGCATCACTGCTATTGGTTTCACTCTGCAGTAGTAAACAAACAAAAAACAAACCTCAACCTCTCCTCCCAATTTGGAGTGACAGACGACCTTAAAAAGAGCTAACGGTGCTGATGAAAAAGTTGTGGTCTACCGAAGATAAATGGAAATACATACATGCTGTAATATAAAAGTTACAGAAAATTGAGTAATAACTGGTTTGCATTATGCCGTAACCACTGGGCTGAGCGTGCTCCAAGTCAAGTATATTTCTGTGAGTAACAAAGGAGGAATTTGTTGACGGGAACAATTGCTAAGCTCCAGTGCTTTAACGAGGGGCAAAAGGAAGCTTGATTTGTGAAACTGGCTCACTGATGTGAGACATCTTGCAGTAGCAAAGCCTTTGGAAGAAAAGGTTCAATTATGCCAAAGTAAACTCTGCCTAGTGCTCTCAGCCCAGATTTTTGGGAAATTTTCTTGATTATTGGTTGAATTAGTTTGAACTGAAGAAGAGGAGAGGTTTCTGAAGCTCTAGCCATAGTGCTGAAAAATGAGATTTCTGGTCGTATCTACCTATCTGTTGATGATTCACCATTTTGTAGTAAATAATATTACAGTCAGTTTTTGCACTGTCTTTGCCAGATTTCAAGTTATGCTGAAAAACTCTTTTACAGTCTGGTTGGAGAATGACTATATATATAGATAGATAGATAGATAGGTATACACATCCCTCTCCCTCCCCACCCTTCTACTTTGTTTTTGGAAGTGTTGAAAATCAAGACTGTTCAGTGGAATGCTGTCATACCTTGCAAAGTATCGGAGGCATCTGTAGCTGGATGAGTTGGTCAGCACTTTGAATGCTTTGCCCAGGGGCTGACCAGGTTTAGAAAGTGAGTGGCAAAGTTACAGTAGACAGCTTTGAAGGCTTCCCCCCTCCAGCTGAGTTGTTGCAGGGCAGCATTTCCCAAGTCACAAACCTGGGCTGTTTTTCTAAAATCTATTAGACATTTAAAACTTTTCATGGAAATGCCAAGAAATAATTTCATGTCAACTTAACGTCTATCTATGGAGATAGGATGGGCTTTTTAAAATGGAGCTGGTGAAATCACTTCATCCCATTAAAAGCAAGCAGAAAAACCCAAGCCCGACCCTTCCCACCTCCCTCACAAAACCAAACCAAACCAAAAACAAAACAAAACAAAAAACCTTCTGTTTGAAAGAGGGAATAAAATGCTCTTGAAGACTTTAGTCTGAAAGTTTTGGTTCAATTAATCTGCCAGTTGTTGGGCAGTTTATACATATGTTACACACTGAGAAACAGGCCAGCATTAGGATAGCCACGTGGATCCTGTGGGAGCTCTGGTCCCCCAATGTGAGCACAGCAACATCTCTGAGCCTGAACTCAGCACTGTTGTGAATTTTCTGAAAGAAAATCAGTTGGCTTGGATCAGTGCTTGCACATTTCTACTGCTAAGGCATGGGAAAGCTGGGTGTTTGTATGTCCTGTATTTAATCTATTGTTAACCATGACACTGTGAAAGAGAAGGGAATATATCTTGGTGCAGTTGGCATTAACTTTTGGTTCATCATCTCCTGGTACCCACTGATTAAAGCAGAAATAAATGTCTGGGCTGGAGGGCAGGACTTGGAAGTGGTGATGAGTCTTGCTTGATGAGTCTTGGTGCTGATGAGTTATGAATCCCTTTTACCATCTCTTGTGAAACTCTTCCCCTAAAGCCAGGGGAGGCATACAGGCTGTTTTCCAGCAGCTGCCCAATGAAAGAGTGAAGCTAGAGATGCTGCCTTCCTCAACCTGGGGCTGACGCTCCCTCCCAGCATCACTGTTGAGCCCTGCTCATGGTAGCACTTGACAGAGCCACCAACTCCAGAAGGTGCCTTCTGGATGGGTTATGCAGCCAACTATTGCCACCCACTGCCTGTTAGCTTAGGTAGTAAAAAAAACAAAACGGAACAAAACAAAACAAAAAAAAAAAAACCAAACAAAACAAAAAACAAACAAAACAAAAAAAAAACAACCCACAACATTTATCAGGTGGCATGCAGGTAAAGGCCTGTCCGGTGACAGCAGGTTTTGTTTTGTTTGTTTTTTAAGCACAAAAAAAAAATTAACATTGAGTATAGTTTTCCGGATATTAGTTCTTGAAAGACTGCTGTTTGCAAAATCAAGTGCTCTGAATTTAGAAAATGCCAATGCTGCATATTTTCGTATGTACTAAAAGCAATGAACCAAATAGGGCCGCATAAATACCTATTTAGGGAAAGATTTACTTGTATAATGCCTTTACCTACAGAAGATGTGGAAAGCACAACTTACAGATAGTTGGGTCAAAATTCAGAGGCTTTTAGGGGAGTATAAAGGTGCAGAATGTACATTTATTATGTTGTTAGCCTAAATCTCTTAAGATTGTTTTTCATATAAGATGTAACTGCATTGGTGGATTCATGCCTCTTGAAAATCAAACAAGGTACTCATCATTACTGCCTCTCATCAGCTGAGGAGTCTCCATAGTTGGGTAGAAGACATTCCTGCCAAAAATGTCACGCCTCTTAGCCTGGTATGCATCTCCCTGTCCTGTTTTACTTTGAATTGTGTAGTTTGGGAATATTAGGCAGTCTACTGCAGCACCTGTGGTGTAGGGGCAGGATCTACAATCTTGCTAAGAGCAAAGGTATTTGCCTGCTTACACCCAGATAAAGACTCAAAATTTTTCTGAAGAAAAATTGCTAAATCCAGCACAAGTCTGCTGCAAGCTAATATGATACGCTTCCACTTCATAATATGCACAAATAACCTTCATTTAATGGGTAGATCTGTTAAGGTCAAGAATTCTACTGATTAGGAAATAAAGAGTAAAGACAATAAATCAATAAAATTAATATATAATCTTGTCTAGGATTAGAGATTTGTGTGAGAGAAATAACCGACAGGAAATAACTGAATCGTGTTCGCAGGGAGATTTGGTTATCTTTTATTCCTGTTAATTATTCTTCCTGCTTCTAACCAATGCGAATTTCCACCCATGCAGTAACTGCAAGCTGGTGCACAACACAGTTGGCCCTGAGGGATACTGAAAAGTCTGTCTGTTCTTGATCATCCCTTTAATGACTGTTATGCACACAGAGGGATGCACTGCTGTGCCCACTGATAGTTTTTGGCGAATTTGGGAATGAATTGTGAAGGTTCCACCTGATGGTGATCAGAGGCCACTTGCCTTGACACCAGAAGCTGAATAAAGATCTGATTTAATGGCACAAACAGGATTGAAGTGTTGTGGTTTGAATGCTTAAAAGTGAATTTTTATTGCCATTAAGCAAGGTTTGGACGTTGAAGAGGATGATCTCATTAGCTTCTTAATGAGGTCACTTTTTGGAATTAAGAAAGTGTGTTAAAAAGCGAAAAGTTATTTTTTTGGACAGTGTGATCACCACTGGGTGTGTGGGACAGAACTTTTGTTTGTGTGGAAATGAGCTTGTTTTGTTGTGAAATACCCTGTTTTGGTGTAATATTGAAATCTTACTGTGAGATGCTGTCTTTCATCGTGATCATGTTGTTCAACATTCGATTTATATATACATAGACCCGCCACTTAACTGACACTCAGCAATACCATGCAGAATTGCAGGTGCATTGTGGAGAGTGAATATGTCCCATTTTTGGAGACTTTCATTAGCCATGACTGGATTTTGTTTGGTATTCAGCTTTGCAGCAGTTCATACTGGTTAGACTTAACACTGCTCAGCACCATAGAGGAAAGAGCTCAAGAATGTGTCACCCTCGTAACAACGATGACACAGATGAGCACAATGGCTTGTGGAACATGTTTTTCTACAGTATTTTGTACTGAAAGATGAATGGATGAAACTAATAATCTTTTTGAAGGAGTGTCCTAATATCTTTGTGCTGATTGCTGTCTCTGATTTTTTCTCCTTCCTTTAGAAACAGACAAACTGATTAATGTCTAACTTCTAATTATCTTAAAACTCAGTCTGCAATATTTAGTTTTACTGCAGCTAAGACCTTGAAAGCTGTTCACAGGGAGAAATTAATTATGTCTTTAGACAGTAGCTGCTGTGCCTTGCCATCATGAGTCAACACTAACTTGGAATAGGTATCAACATTTTAAAATAAAATGAAATTTATATTCACAGATAATATTAATATGGATAGAGTGCTTGGAAGTCCTAAAGACTTCTTTTTTAGCGATTTTTCTTCATTGTGGCTTTTGAATGATATTTTATTATTGCAGTACTATACATAAGCACTATCTTACAACTCCTGGCAAGGCAGGCTGATGTGTTTACAGGTATAGAGAGTATGGGAAATGACTGCTGTTGTCCTGTCCTGCCTTGCCTCAGCAACTTGCGTGCTGAGAACCCAATGTTCTCCAAGCAGTTGCATTCCTTCTGCTGCTGTTGATTGCTTCAAGTGAATAAAACAAAGTGGAATTTCTTGAGGTTTTTTTTTTTCCACCTTTATTGCTTTTGCATTCCAAGCAAATAGCTGCTGCTGAATGTTATGCCTCTTCAGGCTTCTCTTTCCCACATACTTGCTAATTGGCACTTTTGGCAAAGTTTATATGTCTATAATCTTTTGGGGCATAGCAGCCACATGCAAAATGTTTCCAGAGGGGAGGTGATAGAGCAGTGCTCACATACACAGCTGTGCTTATTTGGATGTGAGCTAAAAACTGCCCAGCTCCAAAATACGCTGCCATAAGTGAGTGCAAACAGAGCAGCTGTAGGTCACCACACATAGGGAGACAGGCTTCATGTGGCTGTAGGCACAAGGCGAGCTGCCTCAAAGTCTCAGCAGAGAGGAGTAAATGCTGCACATGCCACAAAGAGCCATGCATTTGCATGTCCCACTGAGCTCGGGGGGAGGCAATGGCAGGAGGCACCGTGGAAGGTCAGTCAGGACTTGCTTCTGCCCTCAAAATATTTATACATCTTTATAACCCTCATGTCAAAAGCCACCTCTTACTTAAAAAAATCCCATTAGTTATGCAACAAGAAATGTTGCTGTTAATGATGGGGTGAAAAAAAACTTGTTTTAATAGCTTTTTATGGTCCTTCTCTTCCTGCACCTGGTAGCAGACTATATCACTGAGAGGGATATTCCCATCTCTTGGTGCTTGGGGATTCCCTGTTGTAATTATCAGTGGTTCTCTGAGTATACTTTGAAAGTCCTCCTGTTGGTACTGCAACTCCTCCATGAACTTTCTCAGTTAATACAGAGTGCCTTTTGAAATTCTTCAGTCTGTTTTGTAGTTAAAATGCTCACCAAGAAGTTAATCTTTACTTACTCTTTCTATTGCACTTACTTAAGAATGTACACTGGTGTCTGAGATGTCACTATGCGGTAGTGGCTGGTGACTTACTTGTGATACTCTGCAGCATGCTAAATCCTACCCCACTTTTTTTTTTTTTAAATGCCACAACCTACAAATTTGGCAATAATCATAATTACCTAGTTATTATTCTGAAGCAACTGTTGTTGCATGATTTATGCACCAAAGGCAAATACCACAATACTCTTAAAACAAGTTTCGAGTTGGTTTTCAGTTGAGCAGATAGAGATGCATACAAAGCTGTCAGATTTTACGCTGCAGCTACAGGACTTCAAGGGTAAAGCTTGCAATCTTTCAGTTCTTTTTTGTTTGTTTGTTTTTGTTTTTATTTTTGTCAGCCATGAACATAGTTCATGGTGAAGAATGTAAGGTGACTTGGCATGTCAGTTTGGGAGATGTACAGTGCTCGCTATGGCTTGACCCAGCAGCGTAGATCTAAGCTAGGTGCTTACTGTCTAGTCTCTTAATTGTTTTGCTAGGAGACAAAACAATGTAAACTGAAGAAGATTCCAAAAGCGCTTTGTTATTTACATGACAGTTATCTTTCTTAAAATTGGCCTGTAAGGAGCATGCCTTACATCACAGCTGCTCATGAAAATAACACTTGACGGTGTGTCCTTATGGGCTCATGTGCCTGAGCTGCCATATGATGAATTTTTTGCTATACTTAGAAGGGAACTAATATTGGCTTCCACCCTTTAAGAATTTTACTTTGATGCGTGACCTAGGTAGCCTTTTCTCATTCTTGGTAATGCCCTATTTTCATATCAGTCAGTATTCAGTGTGACGGCAGCAGGTAAGATGCATACTGCAACCTGTTCATGTCGTCAGGTATGAATGTCATCTGTAACTTTCATCTTTTTTGTATTCTTTTTTCCCCCATCCTAGATGTGTTGTAAAATAATTATAATATAGCAAAAAATGAATGGTTGAATTGTATTTAGTTACACAAATATAGTATACTTCTTATTTCTAAATCTCTGATTTAAGAATTTCAAACTGTGTACAACATTTCACTACTCAATTTCTCTTCCACAAACTTTGCTGTAGCATTGTCTGGTATTTTGTCTCCCTTTCTTTCCACTTTTCTGGCTACTTAAATGAAACAGGTATCCCTTTAATGTGTTGGAGAAGTTGTTATCCTATTAACGAGCTAGTATTTCATACCAGTAGTTCTGTATTTGTGGAGGTAATATGTAACAGCTTTTGTACTCTGCACTTCTGTACTTGCTGAAAATCAAAGCATGTTTTTCTCAGTCAGGTGCCTCCCCAGCAGAAATGGTTGAAGGGAGCTTCATCCTTGGTGACAGCCTTCCTCGCTCTAAATGAAACAGCTTTTTCTGAATAGAGAAACGTAGAATATGTAGTATGTATACATAAGAAAAATAATGCTGTTTAAAAATATGGAATGGAAAGTGAAATGATTACCTGAAGAAACTTTTTGTCTAGTGCACTCCTTTTCTGCTTTTGAACTTCACTGCAGGCTAAAATCAGTATGCTGCATTTTTGTACATTTTCTCGGTGATGCTTTGCTACTAGATGTACATTGTCAGAACCAAAGGGCAGAGCATGGATTAATAATTAGCAATAAATGTGTCAATAGATGTTCAGTTATAACTTCTGTGCTTGATTTTGCTATTGTATCATGAAGGAAAAGAAAAAAGACATTCCAGAACAGTGGAGAGGAGCAAAGGGTAGAAGTTAATATTTCCTCATATGTTAATTACGTAGTTTTAGAAAATTAAGAGATTAAAAGTAGTAGTAGGAAAAGTACTTGCAAAGGTCTTTAATCCTAACATGTTGTGCCACCTTGTAACATTTTTGGTTGCCTATTCTCTTCCCTCTCAATAAAAATTATATTAACTATATTATATTGCTTTGCCTTTTTGCACCGGATCTGCTGCTCTGAGGAATGGGAACAGGTGGAAATTAGGGCTGGTTTGGTCCGGGTAAGGTGCATTTATCCTTGATGACAGAAATAGTGGAAAATAAGTAAGGTAGGGGGGAAAGATCTTGAGCAAATCTTGGAACAAGCCCAGAGAGAAATTTTCTCCTTTAACCATATCTCAAGGTTTAAAATGTAAAAGATTATCTACAAATATCCTGCTTTGTAGGAAAATTACACTGACTGCAGAAGAACTCTTTAGGTTCTGCATTGACGTGGAAACTGGAACCTAAAATTAAAAAGCTAAAAGCCTTTTTTTTTTTTTTTTTCCCCTGGCTGGGACAGACTTTGTTCAAATTTAGCTGTTCCGTTCTTGGTTACGCATGGGATGAGGGAGAGATGGGTTATAAACAGGTAATGAGTTGGCTTTTTTTTCACCCCCCCCAGTACTTTGAAGAAGACAGGTGGATCTGTTTTTAGACCTGTGTTGGTTCATTCACTGGGCAGCATGGGGCTGTCTTTCAGCTGGGCAGTTTATAACAAATCCTTGTGTATTGTGGGTAGGAAAAGCTTGATAATGTGGCGTAGCTTCTTAGGGAGGTGACATGGGAATAAGCTCAACAAAGAAAGAGATACCAGAGATACCTCTATTGGGGCACTGGTATAGTGTGAGGAGTGCATTGATAATAGTGCAGTGGCTAATTTTGCCCTCCAGATAACATACCTGAATATGAAAGTGATTCTTTTCTTGCTAAGAACATATGATTTAGTTTTAGTTTTGAGACATGCCACATAGTTTCCCACCTTGGGGTGGCCTTTTGCAGAGAAATATGTGAATCACATGGAAGATGCAATATTTCATTGGCAGTCCAGCTGTGCTGCTCTTTAGGAAAATTAGTATTTGCATTTGTCCCAGAACTTACTTAGTGGAGAAAGATAAAATGCTCTCTATTTGTATCTGTGTACCCCTATGGTGACTGATAGAGATATGTTTTTTACTGTTTCTATATTAATATGCTGTTATCCAATAATAAAATCAACTGAAAAGATTGTAAAGGTAACGTATCTATGGATACACATAGAAAGGTACACTTTTTTTCAGTTTGTGCTGGACTTGATCTGTTATCTCAGGGTTATAGGAGCGTGACTTTCAGATCCATACATCATTTGAGGAATTACAAATTTGATTCTAGCTTGGCATGTGCCAGATATATATGTGCCCTAAGTTACAGAGGGGCCCTTGTTCGTAAAGTGTGTCTGCTCATGTCAGTGCTGAGATGTCACTTTGCCTGAGAGTCAATTTAAATGAAAGCTGAGATTATTGGGATGTGACTGACTTGTGCAAAAATAAGTTCCAGTGCTGCAGGCCACAGTCTTGCACATGGCAGTAGTACTAAGTGTCTGAACAGTTGAAGACCTGAATGCATGTGGGCACCTCTCCTTTCTGGCTTCCTGTGGCAGAGCTGTAGTGTACATCATGCTAGGAACCAGACACAGGACTGTAAACTAGAACTCCTAAGTGAAAGAAATAATTAATCAAGTTTTAACATCTGGCTTCTGAAGGTAAAAAGTTCTTGTCTAATCAGTTGATTTGCACACTTTCCCCTATTATGGCACTTCTCAGTACAGCTGTTTGAAAAAGAAAGAGGGCATGAGCATGAGCAGATGCTTAAAATAATGAACACAAGCGTTAGCTAACCCTCTCACTGAGATGAAGGAAGACACTGTGTGAGCTGAATGCTACCTATATTACCCAGATTAAATGACAGAGTCCCCGAGCATTAGGAGCATTAGGCTGCTTTAACCTTGGTTTGACAAGCCAGCAGATAGGAACACCCCTCCACAGGACAGGTGCCTTGCCCCAGCTTGTGATCCCCTCCTTTGGGTGGGTAAGTGCTCTGCAGGTGGCCACTTGCAGCATGATGATTTTGGCTGGATGCAAGGCAGAGACAGTGCAACACTTGCACAAAACTGACAAGTCTTTCTCAGTGAGCTGTTGAGCAGGAAGTGTTTGAAAACACCCAGCTAGCCTGCCTCCACTGCGCTCAGCTGCAAGTGCTTCTGGTCGGTCTCCAGTTGGTTCATCCCAGCTCCAGGTCAAAGGGTTAGCTGGACTCAATGGCTTGATGCATGCTCAGCAACGAGAGGAAATTTTGTGCGTGGTGGGATGGTTGATGAGTTTTTGCTGCTGTGAGATCCTGTGTCCTTGCCACTGGAGCGTGCAGGTGTGGTGTGGTCTGGAGATGGCTCTCGAGGAGGAATGTGAGAAACCTGCATACCCCTGGGATGAAGCAACCTGAAGGATGTCTCGATTGGGTTCCCCAGCCAAGAGAATACCGTGTGCTTGTTGTCTCAGTGTACTGGAATAATTGCAGGGAGGTAGGGTCCCTCTGTGTTTTGGGAGGAACTTTTTCTCTTTGAGGCTGTAGGAGTAGTCTAGCATTTAGTAGTGATGGATGTTGGTGGCGTGGACTGTAGTCTTGGATGGAGAATAGGACTTCACAGTCCTCTGTTGTAAACCGTGATGAAGGAAAAGTGAGTCCCAGGGAATATTGTCTCCATGCCCCTAAATTATTCCATTTTTGGTGTGGGGAGAAAAAAATAAATTAAAAAAAAATCTGTAGAGTAAGGACTGGTTGATACTGAAGTTCACAATGCCGTTATTAGTAGCAAAGAACTGTCATAGAAAGAACTGCCAGGATTTGGGGTCTTGGTTTGGGGCAGGTAGCAGTATTTAGGACTAGATGAGGACAAAGCTTATCTGCTACAGGAGTTCTCTCACATAAAGATACACCTTCAGCTGTGTGCCACCATGGAAAAGCTACATGGGCAAATGCTGCTGGACACAAGTCAGCAACTGTCCTGCAGCATCATGGCTGCCATTGATGTCACCCATTTGTCATAGCAGATTTATAGTTGCTCTACGTATAGCATCTCACACCTCAAATCAGAAGGAGGGACAGACTGAGATTTGGCTATCTACTTCTGAATGCATTTCATGCTTATGCCCCTGCTCATGAAGTATAACTGAAAACTAAATACTTGGGTACTTCAGAAAAGTGTTAAATTTGTCTATTTACCAGAGTTTGTGCATTAAAATCCTTGCAGCTTAAAAGCAAAGCCTAAATGAGATTATAGTGCATTTCAAGAGCTGTTTATAAACATCCTTGATGGGTGCTTTCACCTCAACCTTTAAGTTTATATACCCTTTAAATAAGCAAGTTTCAAAGTAGTGGGATCTGCACATGTGTTTTTACAACCATTATACAACTTTTAATGCTTAGGTCAAGATTGTGGAAAGGATGCTCTTTTGTCCTGCCCGCCCTGAGTGAACAGATGTGACTGGTAGAGTTATAGAATATCCTGAGTTGGAAGGGACGCACAAGGATCATCGAGTCCAACTCCTGGGTTCCCAAAGGACCACCCAAAAATCAGACCATGTGTCTCAGAGCGTTGTCCAATCGCTTCTTGAACTCCAACAGGCTCGTTGCCATGACCACTTCACTGGGGAGCCTGTTCCAGTGCCTGACCATCCTCTCGGTGAATTACCTTTTCCTGATATCCAACCTACAGCATCACAGAATATCCTGGTAGTTCATGTACATGCTGTAGAGAAGAAAGTGCAACTGCTTCTTGTGCCAGGCACAGCAGCTCCAGTGTTGTCAACACTAGGAAGCTGAAAATGCCAAAAGTATTCGGCAGCTGATGTGTGCATAATCCACAACATGCGTTCATTCCTCTCATAACTTAACACTTGTTTTGGAAGACTTTTTATTTGTTATTGGTGCTGGATTAATGTCTTTGTCATGGTGGAGGAAAATGCTGCTCAACATGCATGTTGTTTTGTTTCTCTCTTGATCAAACTGATCTGCCTCAGATCTTAAAAGCCTCATCCCTCCCACTTCACCACACAAAAAAAAATGTGGATAGCCCAGTTGCATCCCTTGGGCTCCTTGTCACAGCAAGCATTACAACCTGTAGCGATATTGTACCAGCCTGAATTCATGTGCTTTCATGTGACTCATTATTCATTGGCATAAACCAAAGGGAGTGTCTTCCACATCATGCATTAGGAATTTCAGGTATAAAAAAAAGTTGTTTTTTCAGTCTTGGATTGTTTCTTTTTCTAGCTGATATGTTTTTGCTCTGACATAAACATAAATTGGTTTCTGAGTTACAACACTGTGCAGCCTTTGGAAAGGTTTTTTGCTTCTGTAATGTAATGTGATGAAAGTAACGTTGTCAGGAATGATTTTCAGAACAGAAGGGTGCCACAAGAGCTTCTGCAGGCTGCTGGGTGTGTGGGCCTTGCAGTGCTGTGTGATGGATGCCATCCGAACAGACCTGTCTGTGTTTGGGCTTACAGTAGCTGAAGGAAGATCACACTCCTGCACGTTGGATCTGGGCCACCAAGTCAGCAGACTGGACAAAGCAAAAAGAGTTCAGCTCAGTTCTGCACAGATGGGGTGTTGTCTTTGTCAGGAGCAACAAAAGCATGCCATCTATAATGTGCATGATCCATACAAAGACTTTCTTTTACCAATGCACATTTCTCCTAGTAGTGAGAACTGTCACTCCTGGGTGACACTGGGTCTGGTGGACCCTGGAGAACAGGTGTCCTTACCTAAAGTCCATTAGGCCTACCTGAGGCCCGGGTGGAAACCTTGTGGGTCTGCGTCTGACCCCTGGCCGAGGTAAAGCTGCTTGTGCTGCTGGTAAGTTCTGTTTTGTTTCAGCTCTTTACTTTCGTGACAAAAATTACTAAAACTGAGGTTTTCCTTCCTGTGTATTACATTGCCTGGGTGCTACAACCAAGCTTGGTTATGCTAACAAAAGTATCAGATGTACTTTGCCTCATTTTATGAGATTATTCTTGGAGACAGTTTTTTAGTAAGGTGCTGTTCATGACAGGGGTGTCTCCTACATGGTTAGTGTACGTGTAAGGGTACAAATAGGGCAAGTAAAATGATCTGGGGATGGAGCTGCCATGTGATCTGTGAGAGAATATTGAGGTTGGTAGAGGAACCGAGAGGCTGGGTAGGATGAATCTGCACTGATGTTCAGAGAGTCCAGCAGAGCAAGAATTTGGTGGCAGTCAGTAAAGTCCATAGGACATCAGTTTAAGACAGGAAAGAAAGCATTTCTTTATGCAGTGGAGCTTTCTGCTCCATGAGGCAGCAGGGGCTGGTGGTATTAGCAGTACTAGAGGGGAACTAAACAAATTCATGGAAGCTTAACGTGGAATTGAAATGAAGTATAATTATACCTTCTGAAATTCCCAATCCACTGATTCTGGGTGCTGGGAGAGCACAAAAAGCATGGATAGTAATTTGTCATCAGGCATGGGTACTCTCTTTAAATAGTATCTCATGTTGCCACTGTTGAAAATAAGATAGTCTGGATGGACCATTTGTCCTTCCTCATGGTATGCTCGTTATATTTGTGTCTGCTGGGTGCTATTTTGAAATCCTTCCCCTGTTGCTTGCTAGCAGCAAGTCAATGAGTGGGTTGTGTAGAACAGCTGATTTCTTTTCTGGATCCTTCAGGCCTGCTTGGGTTAATTCCGTGTGAAGGGAGGCTAAAATCTAACAGCTGGTGATAGAGTGCTGATGTCATTGTTAACGAAAGTGACAAAGCAATACTGGGGGAAATTCAGAAAATCGCTGGGTGGCTATAAGGATCACAGGTCTTTGAAAGATTCTCATATACATCCGTTTTCCATGACATCTTCTGTACTGAAAGCAGTGCAGTAAAGCCCTGCTCCTGAGCAGCAAGTAGGTGGCTTGGAAGGATGAAACAGAATCTCAGCCCAGGAGAGCAGGAGGAGACCATTTCCAAGTATACAAAAGAAAACCCCTAAGACCTCGATGTTAGTGAAGGTTGTAAATTTATTCTCTGCTTGCAGAAATAACAAAGGGGGCAGACCTCTTAATGCAAGTCTGCTTAGGTGAGGGGAAGACAGTTTAGGACATACCAATGAAGGTGACCAATGGTTAATTCCAATATAGCCTGAGACATTGTGTTGGCTGGGAATTTGCTGTTCAAGAGCAAGAAAGATTTGATTTGTTTGTCTTATTTGTTTGTTTATTTGTATTTGTGACGGGACAGAACCATGTGCCCTCACTAGGATCACTCTGACTGTTTTCTCCTTCAGCTCGCTGACTCAGGTCCCAGATGCTCTTGAGCCATCACTCTTCTTAGCAGAGCTTAGCTCAGCTTTTGCCTGAAGCTTTGCTGTAAAGAGACCTTGTACAGGCCAGTGCTGTAAGTGGAGTGAGCGAGGAAGGCACGCAGGTAAATTCATGCTGACTGTAGCCGTATCTTGTTAATTAATTTGCCTGCTGAAAGGCTTTACAAGGCTTCTTTTGCTGCCATCTTACTGCAGATCCTCTGGGAAAAAAATGGATACCATTGTGAGATGGCTTAATTTATTTTTTTTATTTTTTTGGTTGCCTGCTTAAATGCAGTCCAAAATCAACTGCCTATTATACTGTACATAGTAACAATAATAGCTGTTGATGAAGTAGATTGAATCACAACAGACTGCTGCCTGAGAGAGTCTGCAGGAAACACGGAAGCTGGGGAATTTATACCTTTGCATTTTAGGGTGGCCTAGGCAAAACAGCCCGTGTTAGTGATTTATTTTGCTAAGTTAGTGAGATTTAAGTAGGAATTGAAGTTGCATAGTTTTGCTTGTGATGTGGATAGCAACATTAAAAAGACATTATCTCTGGAAAGCATGTGAATGGGTTAATTGTTACATAATTAAGTGAAACTTAAAATTGTTCCCAGTCTACACTTACCTCAAAATAGACTGCTCTGTCTGACCTAAAAAAAAAAAAAAAAAAAAAAAAAAAAAACTCACGCACTTGCATTCTTACCTGGTTTTTAGCTTTATCTAATTATAAAGAACAACAAAAATGATTTCTTCTTCCTTACAAGCCTTGCCTCTCTATTTATTTGCCACCTGTACTGATAAACATATGGATAAAAAGAACTCAAACACAGTAGGGGTAGGATTGAAAAGAGACTATCAATAGTGATCTACGCAGTCATTCTCCCAGGGTAGATACCAACCACAGACCAACTCCCCACATACTTTCTCTTTTGCTGCTGCTGGCTCCAACCCTTGCTTCATTTAAATTGCACCTGGCGTATTTGTTTGAGAATGTGAATTAAGTTGCAGATGTTCCAATTTCCTGTAGAGCCTCATAACTTTGGAAAGTGCTTGCCCCTCTGGCTGAGCAGGAGGGGGGATTTCTAGTGCCATTTTCCTGTTGCAGCTAGAGAAATTACCATCCACGTCTTTAGATGGATTTTGCATGTGTCTTGGCTCTTGTTTGCAAATGTTATCTGTGTCTTGTAGAATGAAACTAGGCGAGTTTTACTGCCAGGATGACCCACATGTGAGAGGGAAGTGTCAGCCAGCAGTTTTGTTGCACTCATCTATAGCAAAAATGGAGCACTGCCAGTTCTGAAGTGTTGCATCTTGTGGGTCGACTTGCTCTGTCAAATCCCTCCATCCCAGGCCTACTGAATCTTCTTTGTGCTTGCTGGGCAGGATTACAGAGATGTTTTCTCTCCCGGACCCATCGTCTGGTGTCTGAGTGAGTCCATCTGAGCACCTGGGAGCCAGTACTACCACAGCTCTCTGCCCCACAGCTCTTAGTCCAGATCTTCAACAGTGGCATCTTGGTGTCCTAGCCATACTCACCCATGAGTGGTTCAGGATATCTGCAGATCTGGAGCTTGTGTTCAGTGGTTGATGTGACCATGTAGCCTTAGCAGTCCATGCATGCCATGAGAAAAAAGAAAAGTTGTATGCATGTCTACTTACCCTTAAGCTGTGCTGCTTGGGAAGCCAAGGCCTGTCTCCTTGAATCCCCCAAGCAAGTGCTTGTGCACCAGCATTTCCTGTAAGTGACTGTGGCACCTGGACAGAAAGAATTTCATGGTTGCTTTTCTGAGTTAAGAGCTGTTATCTTTCTTTTCTAAGTGTTGCCCCCCTGCCATTCTACGACTGCTCTTAGATTTAACCTCAATGTTTTTCTGTCTGAAAGCATTCTTGCTAACATTGTTGGGAGCCTGGATTTTCTGCCAGGTCTATGATTCTGTATCTGTAGCTCTGCTGTGAAGATGCCAGGACTGATGTATACTCAGGTATTTCTGGCTCAGAAATACTAGCGTAGCTGTAGGTGACCCAATGAGATGCAACACAAAGGAGGAATGACGTTCCTGTCCCTTGTGATTAGGACATAGACTTGATGATTTGCCTAAAGAATCACCATTCTGGAAAAACCTGTAAAAGCTGGGGTGTCGTGATAGTTTGTAGAAACTGAGGATCATGTGTGTGTAAGGTTTCTGCTATGGAACCTGGGGGCAGAAGAGAGTTTGAATATCTAATTCAAAACACTTGAAACAACTGCTTCATTGAGCAATAACTCTTCATATAGCTAGTCTATGCTTGTTTTGCATTTGCCCTAGGGTCTGTAAATCACAGAATTCGCAGGCAGGTATAGGGAGAGCATGTAAAAACACATGGGCAAAAAGTGGAAGAGTTGGGAAGGGAATATATAAGCTCTTCTACTATTTTTTTTTTTTGCTAAGATGTCTGCACTGGAGAACATGCTTTGGTACAGCCATCTGTTTTCTTCCTGTGTGTGTTTTAGCTGACCTCCAGTGTTGTCCTGTGCCTTGCCCACACAGGAGGCTTCTGTCGAAGTGCAGTTCTTGTGGTGTGTTTTGCTGGGGAATCACATGCAGTACCTTTCTAAAAGTGGCCAATGTACTTGCCAGCAAAGCTTCAGAAATTCAGTTCTGTATGTTACAGCTCAAAATGGTATGAATTCCCTTCCTCTGTGAGTCTGCTGAGTGACGCTGGATTTTTTCCATGCTTTGACAGCTGTTTAATAAGCAGATTGTAAACTGCAGTTGCATTTTGTCCAAAAAAAAAAGCAACACCCACAACCATACACAAGAAAACAAAAACAACAACAAAATTCTTCCAGTTATGTTAGGAAGTAAATTATTAGAACCTATATTTTTCTCTTCTTTTCCCGTTTTCACTCTATGTTGGGCTGAATTTGCTTCCTAAATTATTTTATTAATCCTCATTTAAGCTCAGAAGCAGCACTGCCTTAACTAAAGGTAAGTGCGTATCTTAACAGAGGTGCTTCAGTCTGCGCAACTTTGAAACCAATAGAAGCGTATCCAGAAGGGAGTTTGTTCTAGGTCAATTACATCTCTTTAAGCCACAACAAACTGTAGACCTGAGGCCTTGTTTTGGCTTTCAGCAGTGTCTTATTAATTTTATGACAACTCTTACCTCAACTGCATTTGCTTCGTGCTATTAGAAGGCTCTCCTCATGCATGCCTGTGATGGTGAGTAGTATTTTTGAAGCAAGTAAAGAGCTCTAAAGCTGCACACTTAAAAAATAAAAGCAAAAAACAATGACCAAACAAAAAATCCTTTCATGTAGTACTGAATGATGTTTTCCTAAGAAGTTATGGGGAGTGTAAGGCATGAGTTTGCTGGTGGGAAGGAAGAAGGCACCTCAGCCTCCTGGCCTCTGAAGCGTTGGACATAAGTGTTGGTTAAGGGTGTGACTTCATAGAAACACAGAATGGTTGGGGTTGGAAGGGACCCTAAAGCCCATCCAGTTCCAACCCCTCTGCCATGGGCAGGGACACCTCCCACCAGAGCAGGTTGCTCAAAGCCCCATCCAGCCTGGCCTTGAACACCTCCAGAGATGGGGCATCCACAGCTTCTCTGGGCAACCTGTGCCAGTGCCTCACCTCCCTCTGAGTAAAGATTTTGTTCCTAATATCTAACCCAAATCTACCATCTTTTAGTTTAAAGCCCTTCCTCCTTGCTCAGTGGAGATGATGTTAAACTGATGCCTACCTAGCCAACATTTGTACCAAATTTCCTCACCTTCCAGCCGGTCAGGTGTGTGCAGCTCCCTTTGCATGAGCATCGGGAGCTGTGCAGCTGTGGTATGTGCTGAGTAAGCCCAGGGAGCTAGCCAACATCCAGCGAGCAGAAGCGCTGAGGTAGGACCCTGGAGGGCTATGGCCAGATGGATGCAAACCCCTTGGCAGATTTTCTCAGCAGTGTATCTCGAGCTTTCTTTGGCTGCAGTTGCATAGGAAGTCGTGGATGGACAGGACATTAGGTTGCCTGATGAAGCAACCACGCTGTGGGCATCTTACTCTGCCTCTTTGGTTTGCTTTGCAGTGGTGCGAGCCTTGTGCTGCAGCCACGCACAGTAAACATACATAATGAAAGTAGGGAAGCACTCCTGTTGCTGCCCCAGTGATGTTAAACAAATTAGAAGTAGGTGAATTAATTCAGCCCTGTCTTCCCTTCAGTGCACTGCTTTTAGTGTCTGCTGTCCCTCTAAGTGCAGTCTGTCCTGAGACAGTGGTTGTCCCGAGAAGCTTACCAGGGGAAGAAATCGATGGCATTTTTTCATTAGTCATTCACCGAGTCTCAGTGAATTTGCCTATTGTGCACATAAAGCATCAGCTTATCTCCTGATTGTAGTGGCAGAAACAGGAACAATGCTTTAGAATTTAATGCTTTGGAAGGAAGTAGTTAATATTTTGCTAAGAGCAGATTTCAGACTTTGATCCTGGCTGCAAACACAGACAGATAGGTGCTTTACTGTTCTTTTTAACCATACTTCATTGTTCCAGAAATCAGATATTAATGTTATGCCTGGGATCTTGTGATGGGCCACTTTGGCTGTGCTGGATGCCTGCTTTTATGTTTTATTTTATTTCGTTTGTAGCCTTTTGCTGGTACGGTCTTTTCGACACCTCTGTGTCCCTGCCATTCTTTCAGCAAGGGATTGTAAATTAAAAAAAATATATATGTCAGAGCTTGGGAAGGAGGAGTTGCAACGGAGGTCTTTCTGCATTCTTGGAAAATTAATGTCATGATTGTATTAGAAATGTAGTGATTTGTACTTGTGTTCCCAGAAAGGGAGAGCTAAGCTGTGTCATCCCTTGTGATGGAGTGCCGTCACTTGTGAGAGACAACTGGCTTCTCTGTCAGCTGGTATATCTTTGACTCAGCATGCGTGTTGTTTGTACTAATTCTTTTCTGGATTTTCTATTCCTTGGCTAATCTGCTTAGCTCTTAAATACTTCCATGCACGTAGTGTCAGAGCCAAATCAAATATAATTGGAAAAATGTGACTGGTTTGTCAAGGACCTGTCAGAGTAAGTCAGACTGGGGTCGTAGAAGCAGGGTGTTCTTGATACACCTAAGCTCCACCTTTGAGTCAAAAAAGCTAAATGCTGTTTGGATTGTAGAAAACTTGAACTGGAGCCAGGAGGAAGCTTCTCAGCAGTACAGGCTGAGTTAAATTCTGTTGCTCCAAAGATGAGGACTGCAAGCAGGCTGCTTTGCAGTGGGCAGGAGAATAGCGGGAGCCCTACTGTGGACCCAGCAAGGCTGGCGTTGCAGAGCTAACTGGCAGCCAGGTAGCTGCAAAACTGCTGCCAGTTTTGCTTCTACCTCTTGTTTGGCTTCTGTTCTTCACCCACCCACCCAGGGCAGGAGCATCCTCTCTTTGCACCTGCAGCCTGAGCTTCAGGCAGGCTCTGCTTCTCCGTGCAGCTCCCCATGGATGGAGCTCACGGGCCCCTACTGAGTCTGTTGCATGGGTGCTGAAAACAAAGCATGCGAATACTGGGGGTGTCACCACTGGGACCTGCAGGGGACGGGTCTTTCAGGTGCATCTTTCAGGTGCATCTTCTAGGCCTGGCGTCCATGCCAACTCTGGGCCCCCTGTGCCAGCATGCTGGTTCCACATGGAAGCCATCGGCTAAGTGGTTTATCATGGCACAGGGATGCTCAGGCTTGCCTTGGATGTCTGTTTGGTGGGTATCTTCTGCCCTCACCTCCCTTGGGGGGACATGAGAGCTCAGAGAGGGCAACCAGTCCAGCACTGATATAGCTGCACTGATACAGATGTGGTAACAGCTCTTCTGTAGGTGCCCTTCACTTAGCATCCTCTAACCCCATTTCTATAAGCCGTAGGATAATCTGAAACTTCACACGTGTGCCAGCAAATTGGAGGAATTTGTTGTGGTACAAAGGAAGCTAGAGACCAGCAGCTGAAAATTCAGCTGGTCGTCCTTGTGAGCTGTCAGAGACAGCTTCAAATGAAATGGTAGCTCAGGGTTGTGTGATAGCTGGGGCTTACTAAGAGAAATACAATGTGAGTGACTGCTGTGGTGAAATTTGTACAGAAGGTGAGACTTTAACACTCGAAAATGTCTGCTGCTTAATGCACTTAACTTCTAAAACTGCACGTTTTTAACTGCCTTTTTCTCATTTGTTTCAGGTTGCATGTCTGGTTGGACTTGATGCATGACATTTGCATGACAGCTAACAACCTTGCTCTGGATGTTTCACTGAGCAGACATGGCCTACCCAGCAAATACTAACGGCAGTGCTGCAGGTAACTAATTGGGAATGCTTTTCCCACTTTGGATCATTACATTTTCTGGATTGCCTTTTCCTTACATTGTGAAAGCAGCAGAAGGGGGAAGCGGCAGCAGTCAAAACTAAACACTGAAAACTAATTTCCTGGTTGATCAGAGTCTGTCCCTCCTACCCCATGTCCCTATCCACCCAATAATCTTTTAAATATTTAAAATGTGGAAATTTGTGAAGGTGTAAGGGATGGCATCTCAGTCTGTCAGCATGAAGCACCATCCACTTCCATGGACCTACACAGGCTTAAACCAGGCTCAGAGAGGCCTGGGGGTGTACTGCAAGAGGTTGTCTGGTTGTTATCTTGTGCCTGTAGCTGCTTTGTGAGATTAACCAGTTCTTTTGCATTGAATATGGAGCCTGTCCTGATCACCCCAATGGGTTTGGCTAATTTTAATTTACTCTATTGGTTCTAAGCAAGCAATGTCAAGAGGAGTTTTTCATTATTTCAAGAGGCTCCTGAGATGTCTGTTTTGGTTTGGTGATACGCTCTGGAGCAGATTGGTTGGCATGTTCAAAGGTTGCTGAGAAGGCCTGGTAGGTCAGGAAAGGGCAGAGACTGCAGAATGACTGATAAAAGTGCGGCAGTGGTGTTCCTCTTGCAGTTGTGTCAATATTTTCCTGTTCTCCTGATCGCTACACAAACATAACTTTAGCCCACTAAAGCCCAGGCTTCTACCGGGGGATTATATGGAAAATTTCAAGTGCATGGCAGGAGCCTGTGGGTCCTCTTTTGAGACCTCTTAATGTAGGTATGGTGGGAAATGAATTTATCAATACAGGCTGGGGTGGCTGGGATCAATCTGAACATCCTGAAGAAGAACGTTAACTACCTCTTTTGTTATGCATATATACAAAAACTTCAGCTTTTTTATTGCTAAGGTTCATGTTCAAGTGATATTCACTGGATCACGACATGTACATGTTAAGAATTGGCTTATCTGGAACATTTTAGCACCGGCCTCGTTAGCGAGTATGTTTTGTCATGGAAACTAATCCTAAATTATTGGATATGTTCACTATAGAATTTTTATAATTAGTGCAAGAGATTAAAGTATTTTGGGTGTGGGAAATTAGAAATATGGAGTCTCATTATCTGCAATTTATGCAAAACAAGGAATCTTTTTTTAAAGACTAGTGGGAGTTATATGAAAACATTGAAGTTACCATTATCTATTGATGATTCAAGACTGAATTTACCAATGCTACTAAGTCCTGAAAAAGGATGTTTTCTCCTTCCTCCCTTACCATTCCATACTTTTATATAATTAGAGGTAACATTCTCTAAAAAAAAAATCTATTCTTTTGTAATCTTTTTGAGAAGGGAGACTTCAAAATGTCTGTTGTGTGACTTACCCGTACCTGTTTATTTCTTACACCCCCACCCCCCCCCAATAATTTGCCTTTTTTTTAGTAGTATGCTTTTAACTTAAGTCATGCAGAACAATTTCCTCTGCTTAGAAGGAAGGAAAAATTGTACATGAACTGTTACTGATTGGTTTATAAATTTCCCCCCACCCTGCAGCAGAACTGTCTATTGGAAAAGCTTATAGATGATATTTAAGTACAAAAAAGCTAAATGTTTGTACAGGGGATGTGTTAATGCAAGATGAAGTTTTAGTTTCAGGATTGTTATGCAAACAAGTCTTCTTGCAGGATAGAAGTTGTTTGTTCCCTTAATCGCAGAAAGACGCTATAATGAATTGCAAGTATTTAATTCAAAACGAAATTGGACAACATTTTGCAGAGGCTGTCAGGACTTGTTGGCTTTACAAACCCTTCAGGCCAGCGTTCTAACATGCAGCTATGTGTGCAGCTATGTACGCCTGCGTCTCCAAATCCTTAGCATTTCATAATGGACAAACTATTGGGCTGCAAGTACGTGTGATTTGTTATCCTGCTGAGCTGTCTGGGAGAGCATGCCTTTGGACGAGCAGGAGCTGATTTGGGCGTTGGAGGTATTGAAGCAAACTGCTTAATTGCATGGAGCTCTAAGAGTGGAAAGACAAACTTCTGGGGTGGTGTTTTCTGCACCAGCTGAATCAATCAGCAACAGGAAAAAGAACTAGAAAGACTTGTTACAGACTACTAAGCTGCGTATGTTACTTGAATATTTTGGCAAGTTTGACCACATGTTCAGCTGCGTTCGAGTATGAGGTGACTAAGGAACAGTGGTTTGCTTTGGTTAACTCGAGAATGTGAGTATCTGCACTGTTAAATGATTATGCCTCTCTGACATTTCGGTAATTTTTTTTTCATTATACAAGCCTAAATGGACTACTGCTGCTGCAGATAAAATCTAAAGAGGAATGCTTGAATTTGGAAATTGTTTGCAGGAAGGGATCAAGCTATTTTGCATTTGTATAGAGGACTTTTTAAAGGATGTTTCTTGGAAGTACATTTGCTGTAAATATTTTCAGGGAGCATGCATGTGAGATAAGCTACAAAGCAAGTAATGACTTTGTCATGAAAGCAGTGATGATAATTTTCATTGCCTCTTGCATGTTTCAGTGAAGACGTACTTTAAATGTGGCTAATAAATAACGTAGACTGTGATTTAGACTTCATTGCTGTTTGTCAATAGTTTTGCTTTCTGCTGAATTATGAACTTAGTTTTATCACTCTGTTCCTGATTTCACTGCATAGACATCTTGTAGTGAACAGTATTTCTTTCAGCTGCAAGCATGTTTGTTTCGTGTCTTTGCATTTTGGAAAATATTTTAGAGATTTGGTTCTGATGTTGGGAGTAGGCTCTCTCAAATTTTTCCTGTCTCCTTGGAAAAAAGTTTAGGTCTCTCTAACACAGGTGATAAATTGGCACTTACAGAAAAAAAAAAAGTTGCTTCATTTTATTGATTATGTGCTGAGTAGTCACAATTGTTTGCTGCTTTGAGTCAGCCCCAGTGTCTCAGTCCAGTAAACTCAGGTTGAAGCAGTGCAGTAGAAGTCCAGAGCCTGCCATGCACTCATACAGGGAGCTGCAGCAGGAGCTGGGAAATACCCCATGTCTGTGAGGAGCTATTGGGAGGCTGGCCTTGTTTTGGTACATAATATAAATTAATTTCTCTTTGCACAGGACAAAAAAAAAAAAAAAAAAAAAGCGATTATTTTTCAAAATAACATTAGTGTCTTCATTAACTGCTGGGTGAAACTTCCAGTAATTGTTAGCTTCTGTGCTTGCTAGGACTGATGCATAAATCATCTATCTAATGAGGCTGTGCAAATGTTTTTGTAAGTGGTATCTGCAGATCTGCAGAAAGGCCCCCCAGTCAGCTATGAAAAGCACGGTGAACCACCTGTCTGAAACTTACCTGGCAGTTTGCAAATAACGCTGGCTGGATTTTAATTTTTTTCACTAATACTTGATTTGCTGAAACTTTGTTTTCAAAACATTTTCTGAAAGGCACTGAATGGTGTGAAATTCCAGTGCAATTCCATTTACTCTACTGTAGAAAACAAGGAAGTGGCAAAACAAACATAGGAAACTGATTTACAATGATAAAGATTAAAAACCTTATTTGTTTCTAACCGTAATGAAAACATCTGTTTTATTTGACTTCCCTAAGCACCTCATGCTCTGTATCCCGAGCTTGCAGAATTGTCAGTCATCTCTCTAACAAGAACATAAAAAAAAAGTTTTTTTTTATGGAAGAAAAGCTTTTCCAGTTTTCTTCGGTAGGATGGGCTGCAGGGGTCAGTATAACAAGGCTGTTGCACAAACCCTTTCTTTAGTTTGCTGTAAAGCAGATGCATATTGTTTCCTGAACGAGGCATCTGATGTCTTCCTCATCCTTTCTCTTTTCTCCCTTTCCTCTCTGCTTTCTCCCTCACATTTTTTTCAGGATTTGGGTTTGTTTTCATGCCTTCCTATCCCACTTTGTACATACTTTTGCTCACAAGAGCGTACTCCTCCTCACACAGATTCATTTGAACTGTATGTTTAACTTGCCTATATTCTTTACCTCCTCCAGATTGGCACACAGTTCCCAAAGCTGTTGGCATCACAGCAGCTCACCATCACTGTCATTGTTCTCTTCGCATCCATAAAGCAAGGAATTGCTGCTGTCTCCTTCTTCCCTGCAGCAGCCAGTGTGTGGGCACCAAGTGCCTGTGGACAGGAGCTCCAGAGGTGGAGTCCAGCCTCCCGGCTGAGATGTGACCTCTAGCAGGCTCTGGTGGCCACGGCCAATACAGAGAACAGCCGGGACTGTGAGGCTGCAGGAGATTTGGTGGTGGACATAAACCATTTGTGAGTGTTAGTCTCACTGCTGGAGCCCGTTGTCCCTCTGATTATTTTAAATATGGACAGTTACTCTGTAGAACATATATTTGCTGAGAGTAAATGCTTGCTAAAATGAGTAAATCATACTCATCCTCTGCATTAATTTGTAAGAATTCTTACCAAACCTTTCTAGACACATTTGTAGTTACAGATCTGTTTGAGTTGGAGTCTCTTCTATAATTTGATTTTCCTGATGCAAATAATCTTTGGCAACGTGCATGGAGTTTTTGCATGTTCCCAGCCTCATGAGCTGAAGTGTACCCTGAAGAAGATAGTGCCACGCACCAAAACTTTACCTGTGCTACTAATTTTAGCTGAATATCCACTGCTTTTCATTGACCCTCAGTTAATAAATGGAAATTTACAGCAGTGAGCTACAGAAGTAGCTACTGGAAGTGTTGATTGCTAAGTCAGCCTGACACAGCTTTTAGTTGGTAATTTGGTTGGGTCAGGACTGTGATGAGAGTCTGCTTAACCTGGAGCTTGCTGCCCTACCATGCTCCCTACTCCAGAGCTACATCTGTTCCCCATCAGAGCTAACAGGGACACGTGCACATGGAAGGTGTATTTTGGTAGCCGGTGGGACATGTGCCATTGAGAAAGCCTGCTGGATAGCCACGTAGCCTTGTGCTTTCTGCATGGGCAGATGGCATGTGGGGCTGTCGCTGCTGCATTGCCCCTGCCTCGCCTAGTGAGTCACCCTGGTGGTGCCCAGAATTTAAAAACAAGCGAGGGTGGGACCTTAAAATCTGTGGGGTGAAGGGTGAGTGAGCCTCCAGTGATTTCACATCAGCTTTATCATAAAGCGTATCAAAATTTCCATCGGTATGCTGCAGTATGCTCACCGATGCCAGATCTGCCTTAAGGACAGATGGCTGGAGATGCAGCACACGATCTTACAGCCAGTGCCAACTTTCTACTTGAATTAATAATTGTTTCTTCTGCAGCTGCTAGTTGATACCTGTAATCCAAGGTTGCAGTGCTGCCACAACAGAATGGTTGAAAATAACACTGACTTGCATTTGCACAACCTAGAGGCTTTTATCAGACCGTTGAGGAGCAGGGATCATATACCTTCTTTTCCATGGGACTTGGTGCTCGAAGAATGCCCTTCAGGCCTGATCTTGGAGTCTGATGGAATGGACAAGGGCAGGAAGAAGTTTGAAAGGGCAGAGTAAAACAGTGTGGTTAGGAGCTGAGGGTGTAGCAGTCTTGCTAAGGTACCCTCTGGATAGTCCAGTTCTTAGAAATGGCAATTGGATGTGGTGGCAAGCAGATGGCCCAAGACACAAGGCCAAGTGAAGATGGTGATGCCTTGCAGAAGGACAAAGCATGATGAGAAACAGAAAGGATTTAAAAGGTATGTCTTGTGTGCAGAGATAACTGCAGTTCTTGTAGTAACGTCTGTCTTGTTCTGGATTATCTGCTGCAGCTTCCTAAGAGTTTCTGGGCATCTCACTTAGACAGAAGACTGTTTTCATTCATCTCTGATGCAGGCTTGCTCATGGAGCAATGCACACTTTCCTAGTGCCTGAGCTCCTGAGATGTACTTGCGTCGGCTGTACCTGGACCTTCTCATGTGGCCTGCTTCTGCTGCCTGTGGAAATGTGTTCTGTCTGCACCCCTAGAGGCAAAAAGGGGTGCTGATCTTTCATTTTAAAGCCAAGGCTCTAGGGTCTAAACAGGTCTGCCTAGCTGTTTGTAGTACCCTGTAATCTCACTGAGTTGGTGGAGATTAACAGTTGCCACCTGCTCTAGGTGACCCTGCTTGAGCAGAGGGGTTGGACTAGATGACCTCCAGAGGTCTCTTCCAACTCCAGCCATTCAGCAATAAAAGCCCTTAGGTCTTGCGATGAAGGTCACCACTTTGCACTGATCTAGTGGCTGTCTGGTGGGAGGCGTGCATGCAGAGGAGCAGCCCATGGGGCTTGGGTGAGGGCCAAGCACCAGTACTGGGGCAGGCGTGTGTCACAGGAAAAACCCAAGAATAAACTTTCTAGCCTTGAAAAATTATTCTCTCTCCATCCTCATCCTTCCCTCCCCTCAATTCTCAAGGTACATAAAAGTGCACAACTCAGCAAATCACCCTATGGCCATTTTACCCACAAGAGTACATCTTGTCTTCAAAACTGTTCTGCGGTATTTTCCACTTCCATCCCAGATTCTCCTGTAGAAAGCACTTTGGGAACAACGTGTATGAAACTTAAGAGTACCTGGTGTCCCTGGGAAAGGGAGGGGATTTTGTAGCCTTTAAAAGCGTACGGTCCTCCAGGGAAATGGCTTGGATGGAAGTAGCTTGATTACAGCTGGTTGTCTTCTGTGAATGCCTGTGTTTAGACATGTTCCTTGCAGAAGAGTTGCTGCTGGAGGAGAAGTCCTTGGGGAGCTTCTTGCAGTGGCCAGCTCGCTCCTCCCCCTTTTTGTGCCATTTGTAAGGCTTTGAGTTGGAGATAACAGAAAGGCAGCCCTTCCTGTATCATGTTTTCACAGCAGGCCTAGGGGCTGAGGGAGTGCTCAGGCTGCCCACGTTGGCATCCTGCTCTATCTCCATTTCCTTCCTCTGGAAACACAACTCCCTGTTGGCAGCGTGCAGATTCCTGCCAGGGTGTCCCTGGGTGACCAGCTCTGAGCTGACACAACGAAGTGTGCCTGTGACCCTCCTCCCCTTTCTTCCTTCAATTCCCTCTGATTTCATCCAGAAATTGCACTTACCATATTGATTGAATCCAATGGTTGACTTTCAACATCAGATGCACCTTGCAGCACATGAGGTTTAGCAGATCCACCATGCACAAAGAGGGCTCTCCCCCTCCCATGTCTCTATCTTTTTAAAAATTCTTCATGGCGTATGCTCAGTTGTGTTAGTCTCCTGAGGTTTTTTCTTCACCTGATTCTTCACACAGACGTTGACAACAAAACCAAGTGCTCAGATGTGCAGAGGTAGCTGTGTGTGATCCCATTGTCCTCCTTCATCCTCTCAGTCCATCCTTCTGCACTCACCTCCTTCCCTACTTCCTTGTAGAAGCTGTAATGTGACCCTTGCCCCCTCTCACAGCCCTTCCCTTTTCTTGCTTGACTTCTCCTCCCTAGTTATCTCATAATGTAATACATGTTTTATATAATTAAGTCTTCTGGTTTTTCATTTATGCATTCGTAGATATTTTTTCTACATGACAATATTTTTGCTTTCCTTCAACATATCGGTCCTGTCTGTGATACTCCGGTATTGCCCTTCAGTACTTGTTTGAAAGTGGGAGCAGGAGGACGAGGGAGAGGGAGGGTGTGGATACTGTTTCTAATAGCTTGATTTGAAGGTTTGGTCAGATTAGGGTGAGGATCAAATTAACTGATAATTGGGAACAGATTGTTCTCCCTATGTAAACCAGACATTGCTGGTCTAGAGCAGTCATTTTTTGCTGAGGGGCATGTTTGTTGATGTACTTCTAGCCCCTTTCCTGCCATCTCTACACAAAACCAACCCCTCTGCCTGGAGCACCACTGTATGGGTTGCAGAAGATTTAATAATAAAAGCAAAGTGCACTTGTGCAACTTTGCTGCTGTTACTGGAATTTCAGGTCTAATCCTAGCAAACAGGCCAAATTTTAACGTCTCATGTATGCTACTTGACAAATCTAAAATGTGCAGCTTAAAAAAAAAAATACAAGTACAATAACATGCATGGTTGTGGTTAGAAAAGTAGACTGACATTTGCATGTGATAAAAGCACAAAGACTAGATTAGAGAAATCATGTTTTAAGGGATTATGAGGATTTATATATATTTTTTAACTTCAAGAAGTCCTTGGCTAAGCCTTTTCTCCCTTTCCTTTCCATTTTTCCAGAAGAAGAAATTGTGATTAACTTTAGATGGGTATGTTTTTCTGTTTAAAGTGTAAATTAGAATCACTCATTTCTGCTCCTGTCTTCTGTTTTGCTTCATGGAGACAGATGGTTGTTACATAGCTTTTAAGCTTACCAGTACTTGATTGTGCTCATGAGGCTGTGCATCCACTGCATCGCCCTTTAGACCATTCTCTCTTGCCATCATTAGTTACAGTTCTTTTCACTTCTTTTGCTCTCAGACAAGCGCGTCTGCCATCTAGGATGCTCCTCCTTTCCTTTTTGCTCCCTGACTACCACCACCCCTGACAGGTATGCACTGCCTTTAAAGATCAGAGCCTTCACTCTCAACCTGTCTTGAGTGCTGTGGAAAACACAGTTAACAATTCTAGGAAAATTACTCTCCCTTTGCAAAGTTGTAGAGATACCAAGACTCAAGTGGCATGTGCATGGCTCAGCCAGACCGCCTCAGGCCATATCCTTGTAGAGCAGGACACCAGGAGCAGTGGAGACCACTGTTCATCAGCTTACATGGTATGTTAATAAGAGATGTGTGGTCTTGTCCATGGGTCCTCATTATTTATATTGTGGCACATGCTTTTTCTCCCACATTTTGTGTGGCTTTTTTCCCTGTCCCAGCCTTTTGTATAATCAGTATGTTATTGTGGGTAGAAGTGCAGTATTTCTGGATTAACAATTGTTACTGTAAACCCATGGTGTTTTATTGTGGAGTATTGATCCAAGAGGAAAGCAAAGAGATCCCCAAAACCAGGTTGTGTCATCTCTCTGACAAAGCTGTGAATTCCTTCCTTCACCTCCTGCTTCTGCTCAGCCGAGGGAGCTGGGGGTAACACTGTAGGACTGGGACACTTTCCATGCTGGCAGAATCGGACACTTGACCCTGAATGACTCAGTCTGCTGTTTTCACAGTGCACCTGGAGACAATAGCTAGGCTGACACCTGCATTTGAGTTTGCAACAGGCAGAGGTTCACTTTGCATCTCTGGGGCATGAGAGTACACGTATTTCAGGATTTGAGGATGCATTTCTTTCTTTTATATCCATGATTTTTTATTTTCTGTTGTGTTCATGTTCAATGTATCATTCACTTTCATCTCTGCAAAACAGTAAAGCAAAACTGATGTGTACAGCCCTGCTGGGATTTGCAAGCTGACTTGCTAGCTCACTCAGTTCTAACCTAAATAACAAGTATGTGTAATCACATCTGTATCAAAAAAAAAAAAAAAGGAAAAAAAAAAAAGATTTGTTTCCCATAAACTTTTCCAATCAGTCATATTAGGACACGAGTAGAGGTCACTGGACTTGCATTGTGACCTGTGAAAAATCAAGTAGCTGAAATTCTTTCTTAGTTATGTTAAACCAGGTGGACATTTAATGATTATGTGAAGCAAATGTTTTGATTGCATCCTCTCTCTGGTTAGATGCTAACTACTGAGGGAACTTTGTAGTTTGCATAGCCTTTCATGGAGGTTTTGAGCAATGAGTAGTCACTGGGTCAGATTAATCATCCATAGCTTTGTCTCCATGCACTTGACCAGTAGATCTCCTTGTAGCACATCAGCTGCAGTCTAGCATTTTGAATCCAGTTACTGAATACCTCCAGCCACCCTGCAAAAACAGATTTGACACTGACCCATCTTAGAAGCGGGCCCCCTTTTAGACCCCCAACTCGGGAAATCTCCAAGTTGTGAGTTTCTGTAAACTGAGACAAGAAATGTTGCTGTATGTTCGTTTTATTCGTATGCCCTTCCAGTGGCATCTGCTAGGGAGGAGAGGGTGGGTAGGACAGATGGGTCATGGGTCTGACCTCTGGCCATAGCCACTTAGCTTTGAACTGTTCAATGGAAACTAGCTGACAAAGTCTGCCAAAACCAACCAACCAACCAAAAACAAACAAACAAACAAACCCACCAACAACAATTAAACAAATAGAAACAAACAAACAAAAATATATATCCCTCCGCAAAATGCGAAAGCTGTGGTTTTGGGGTATGAACGTAAACCTGGCAGTATGGGGCCACGCTAAGCTCTGGGCACCATCCCTGCCCTTAGCCCCGGCCATTGTGTTGGGGCAGGTTACTTCATTCCTTCCATGCAGAGCTACTTCAATGCTGAGGAAGTGGCCTCTTGGAGGCAAATGTTTCAAGGGCTCTGTTTCTACCACGTCCTTTGTCTTTCCCAGATCCATTATGCCTTCTCTGCCTTTTGTTTTCAAACAGGGTGTGAAATAACCTGCTTTTTAGATAAGAATTTACCAGCTGGATGGCTGCCTGTACACCAAATCTTGCATTTGTTCTGCTGCAGACCACGTCAGGTTTTTTGGTCACTGGGGAGCTGTGCTCTGACCTCAGTTTTGTTTCTACTGTAAACAGTAGCTGAATGAGTTTATTTGGCACCATAATGGTCTCAAAGGCCAAGAGAATAAATACGCGTGTGCTCTTTTGCCTTCAGGCTTATTGGGGCCAACCCAGACATGTGCCTCCATGTTTGACTTGCTGGACTAGGGACAAAATGCTGATACACGTTCTGGGTTCTTGCTTGCATTTATGGCAGGTCTTTCTCAGCCTGAACTTTGAGGAGAGTCCTCTGATGGTGCGTGCCTTGATGCAGGGCTCTTTCAGATGTCAAGCCCTCTAAACCACAGAGTAACAATAAACACATGGTGCATGTGGAGACAGCTGCTAAAATTTGTTCTTCCTGAACAGGATATCTCTGTCTTTTCTTTTTTCTTTCTTTTTCTTTTTTTTTTTTCCTTTGTTATTATTATTATTATTATTATTAATTTTTTTAAGAAAAATGAAATCATTAAATGTTTTTCTTTTTTTTTCTCCTCTGTTTCAGCAAAACCCTAAGAAAAACATTTTGGCTATACGTTCTATCCTCATAGTTTTATCTTGGATGTCACGTTTTTTCCCAGCGGAAAACTAGATATGTATTTTCCTGTTCTTCCTGTACCGGTGTGAAGAACCTGCTGATCAAACTAAGGAGGCCACCAGTAACACTGATGTCTGCTGTGCACCATGGTTACTTGCTGTGAGGGGCTTTTGTTTCTCTCAACAGAAAGCACGGGTTGAGTTTCAGCTACCCTAGAATTTTTCTGTCCTGTACAAGAAACTTCAAAGCATGGCTGGAAAATGTTCCCAAGGAGTTGTTTATGCAGACCTGCTTTATCTGTGGATGGGGTAGTTAGAGCAGCAACCAAAATAAACCAGATTCACGTAAAATTCAGCATCTCTTTGATCCGTAGGTGTAACAAGATGGCCAAATCTAGAGCCCCTCTTTGGACTGACTGTCCTTTGGAGCTCTTATAGTACACGCATGAATGCCTTACAATGCAAGGAAATGAACGTAAAATTACCTAGAAAGGAGGGCCCAGTTCTCGTGAGACCACACCTGGGACATTGTGTTCAGCTGTGGGGCTCCCAGCACAAGAAGGACCTGGACCTGTTGGAGTGAGTCTAGAAGAGGGTCACAAAGATGGTCAAAGGGCTGGAGCACCTCTCCTGTGAAGACAGGCTGGGGGAGTTGGGGTGGTTCAGCCTGGAGAAGAGAAGGCTTCAGGATGACCTTACGGTGGCCTTCCAGTGCCTAAAGGGGGCTACAGGAAAGCTGGGGAGGGACTCTTTGTCAGGGAGTGTAGTGATAGGACAAGGTGTTTTAAAACTAAACAAGGGAAGAATTAGATTAGATAACAGGAGGAAATTCTTCACTCAGAGGGTGGTAAGGCACTGGAACTGGTTGCCCAGAGAAGCTGTGGATACCCCGTCCCTGCAACTGTTCAAGGCCAGGCTGGATGGGGTTTTGAGCAACCTGGTCTGGTGGGAGGTGTCCCTGCCCAGGGCAGGGGGGCTAGAAGCAGGTGGTCTTTAAGGTCTCTTCCACCCCAAACCATTCTGTGATTCTGCAGTGCCCAAAGGCTAACGTCTGACAGTATTAAATACTAATTTGCTTCATATTAAATACCACTTTGCTTCATATTAAATACCACTGAAGCCACTAGACATGTCTCTAAAATTTCCATGGCTAAAAGTCTTCAGGAGATACTTTTGTTGGAAGTCTGTGCCATTTTAGCTGAAGGCACTGTGGAGGACTCTGACCTCTCCTGTCACTTCAGTGCAAGATCCCACTTCTGTCTCAATCAAGCAAAGCTCTTTCAGTCGGCGGTGATCTTGGAAATTATTTCAGCAATTCATGCCATTATTTCATTTATTTATTTTTTATTGTTCTTGGGAATCTGGATGGAAGGTGTAGTAACACCTCATTTCCTTTAGCCCCATGGAGTCTTAGGACTGTTATAGTTGTTAAATTAATCTCTCCCATTGCCCGTTTACTTTTGGAGTCCTTGTTTGGCTATAGTACAGCAACTGTTACTGTAAGCAGAGGTGCAGGGATATTGAGCTGAGGCCTTTCAGAGTCTTTTTATGATGCTGAGGAGTGATTTTATTTTTATTTTTTTTTTTGCATCTGGAGTTCTAGTTCTCTTTCCTCGAGTTATACTTCATGTTCCCCGGAGACGAGAACATTGCATATGGAAAAGTCAAATATTTGTGCATTATTTCAAAAGTGCTTGTACTAGCATAAAAGATCTCATGTACTTTGACCATGTTTCAGAGAAGAGAAGATTGTTTGTGCAACTTTATCAAGTTTTTATTTTTATCCCTCAAGTTATAAATTGGATTTGAGAGGAGTAAACAAAAACAGATTGAATTTAACAGGCAGATTTGCAGGCAGTGCTAGTTACAACAGATGTAATTGTTCTGGGCAAATTACATCAATGAACCTTTCTGTGCTCCCTGTGCACACGTGGGAGTGAGGAACAAGGGGGGCAAGGGGCGAAGGGCTTGGGGAGAGAGAGTGGGTAGGAGAGAAGTCACCTGAACTTTTAATTCCCTCTTGGGGATTAAATCTGGCTTCATCTGAGGAAAATATCCTTTTTTTTTTTTCTTCCCCAGTGTACAGTTTGGTATGGTTCCATTTGTCCTTCTGACCATTTCATGCACTTAACCCCTGAGAGGAGCAGCAGCAGCCTGAGGCACTGAGCACCATCTGAAATGACGTGAAGGAAAACACTGGCGCTGAGCTGCGCTGGCAGCAGGCGGGCTAGGATTTTGTCAGGAAATTCCAAATGAGTATAAATAAATTCTCTGTAGCAACCTCCGGGCTCCCTGCCTGCTGATGTGTCAGGAGTACGCATTCCCTTTAAGGCAAAGGAAAGTGTGCTTCAGACTTAATTTCCTGAAAAATTAAACACTGCAACATTCAACAATTGCTTCTCAGCGGATCAGTAAGCGAAACCCTCACATAGAGGAGGAGAGGTGAGGTGTGAGAGACCGGCTCCCGACTGCTCACAGTGTGGGTAATTGGGGAAAAAGTCGGGGGGGGGGGGGGGTGGCTGGGGAGAGGAGGCACATATGGGTTGTACAGCTGAAACCCAGCCCTGGTTGGTTTTTTAGTATATTAAGCAATGCACGTCTTTCACTTTGGGTGCTCTTTATTTTTCTTTTCTAACTGCAGTGTTTGCTCCGTTCTCTCCCAGGAGCATTCTGCTAGGCTGCTGTCTGAAGGGAGAGCACACTTAGGTCTGGTTTGATGCACCTCTGCCAGCCCCTTGGTTTTTGTTGGTACATAGGAAAGAGCCTTTCTTCAACAAATGCAGATCTTCTAGTTGGAGGTCTGCATTCTGTGCATTCAAGTGGACGGAGTGCTGTGCCTATTTACTTTTAAGTGGAAGAAAGTTAGCTGTTGCTCCTAAAGTTGCTTGTTTTCATTATTGTTCATAGACTTTCAACTCTAAGCCAGTGCTTTTAGTTACTTAAAATGTGCATAAAAATCACTTCTAATACTGATGTTTTCCTTATTTTCTCCAATTATCACTTTTTTAACTTTTTGAATAAAACTAGTTCATTGGTCTGAACTATTTTAAGTGTGGAGAAAAAACTCGTAGTGTTCTTGGAATATTCAAATCACTCATGCTTTTGAAGTTCAAAAAGCAGCATATGTCTTATCTCACACAAGGAATCAGTACTAGATTAGTATAAAAGGGGGTAGGAGGGAACAATTCCCGGCATTTGAAATATAATTCTGATTATGCAGCATAAAGTATTTTCCTCATGGAGGTTAAGCATGTGACAAAATAAAGTCCTTTCAGGACTCCTAAATACAAATGTTTGTAGAATCATTCTTGTAGAAGACAATTCTTCCATTTTTTCCCACCCTTTGTACAGCTGTGATATCAAGCTGAAACTGTCAATCAGTTTTAAGATACCATGGCAGGCTTATATCTGAGGAGTCAAGGTTCTTTCCTGATGGTTACTCCTATTACAATAGCCCTATGTATCTGTTCGCTGCTCCTCACCTTTCAGAGATTTATAGGCACAGAAAGGCAATGACATTGTAAATCTAAATATTTTTGTTCTGCGATTCAGTTCTCATAGCTAGTACAGCCTTTGCTTGAGCTGCAGCACGTAACACTGATGCAGTGTTGCACTAAGAGATGTCTTCAGGCATAGACAGGTCTGTCTAGCATCCAACATTGCTATGGGGAGTGTGGATGTGATTGGGATAACTGGTGAAGGAAGGGAAAAATGTGGAAGTTTGCTCCTCTTCTGCTTTGCAAGCACTCGGGGGTGGGGGTGGGGGTGGGGGGGTCGTCGTGAAGCCCATCCTGTATTCGTGCCTCAGTCTTCATCATCCTTTCTTCTAGAGTGATTTTACTTGTGATGAGGAAGTGGTATTTAGTAACATGGGGTAACATAGTGTCAGAAAAGTGGGGCAGGTAGTGATGCCACATTGTCAAGAGTTGGCAAGGGATGTAGGGGATCTTTGGCGTTTCTCCTATGCAGCAAAGTACAGCATGCTGTTTTACCTCATATTCCTCAGCACCACCAGCTGAACCAGTCAGTTAGCCTGGATTTACTGGGATGTTTTGTCAGAAAGGAGGGTTATGGTGCTCTGACACTGAGTGCTCTCCTCCTGTGGTCAGCAGACACATTATAAGGCTTTCTACTAGGCTGTAGGGAGCATGTGAATGGTATTTACTGTTTGCCTTAAATTACATCATTTTGCTAGTCAGTCTGATTTGGAAAGCATCTTTTAAGTGAACAGTTTTCATTTGTCACAAATGTGCCCAGAGCCAGTAACTGTGCACATACTAGAGAGTGAATGAAATCAATGCTTTGGGGAAAGACGAAGGGCCGTTCTCAAGCAGACAAATAGTGCAAGATGAAAAATATGTACATGAAATCAGGCGCTTGGAAAGCACAGATTTGTACCATTTTGGATTTGCCTTGAAAGCATCTGGTTTTCAAAACCAAGTAAATGGGATTGAGATGCACCTAGTTTCAAGCCAAGAAGGAAAGGATGACTGTTAACTCATTTCATTGTTCTTATCAGGGACACTCAAGAGGCTCGCTAACTTTCCTGTGAGGAAATGAGAGTCCTTCTGGGGAGAGCATTTCTTTTTGTGGCTGAGCCATCTAAATCCCCACCAGTGGTTTGCTTTCAGTGTAAGGCAAGCTCTTTTTTCTCACAACAGGTGGGCTGAGGTGGCATTGGAGGAGGAGGACTAGGAAAATGCAGCAGTGCAGCACAACCAAGGATGCGGCCTGCTGCTTGTCGCTGTACAGTGGACCAGCTGGTCGCACTCAGAGCCACAGTGCACCCACAGACCAACCTGTGCCACTGCACTTCACCCTAGTGGACTCTGTTTTTAGGGTAGTTTCTACCCAGAAGTGGCAATGCTGTTCGCAGCAGCAGCAGCCTCTGCCACGGTTTCTGCTCAGCCCTTCCGCACTGCTGGTGGGGCAGTGTGTAAGAAGCTAGCAGCTATATTCCTTCCCCTTCCCACCCATGCCCTGCTTCCTTGCCAGCCTTAGCTTGATTTCCCCTGGGATCTGTGAGTCAGAAGCTGGGATGGGAGCAAAAACAGACTAGCCTCTTAGTTTCGAGTTTTCATGGCAAGCGGCCTTGAGGTGATACATGTACGAGATGTTCCTGCCACAGGGCTGCCAGAATTAGAGCTGTTCCCAGAAAGTGACAGTGGGTGAAAAGGAGACTTATTATAGAGCTCAAATAAGAGAGTTGTCAAGAAAATAAAGCAGATTTTGAGAATTTTGATAAGGGGCCACATTATAGTCAATCACTTTTTTTTTTTCAGGAATAGATTTTTTACAAATAAGGTCAGTCCTTTATTCAGGGTTAATTAATTTGCGTTACTTATATCCTGTATTTTATATTTTAAATGAGATTCTGTTTGACCTGCAAATTTTTAGTTCAGGAATTCTCCAAGGAAAAGGTTTGGACACTAGAAAAACTGGAGGGAGGGAGGGAGGGAGGTTTTGAAAGGTGGCTTTTGCTGCCAGCTTGCAGAAATAACTGTTGGTTATGGTTACATGCTGTCCAGATATATACTCTGTAGGTAACTGTTTTTTACCATGTGAAAGAAAACGTATAACCATGTTTTAAAAAAAAGTCATGTGACCTTAAAATGCCTGTCCAAAGATCAAAAAGGCTATTGACAATATTCACAGCCTTTGCATAGAAGGCTGCTGAGCATTCTGAGCATTTTCTATGTTACACCAAAACACCCCGTTTTTCATAGCCATGAACAGTAGTCCGCAACAGATAGCAAATGTGCAGCAAAGGGAGAAAAGTAAGAAAAGCCAGTGCCCTCAATGAGCTTAAGAAGTGGTTTGTGGTTTGGGAATTGAATCTTGAGCCCGTGGCAGTGGGACGTCCAGGCTAGTGCATCCATCTGATCACTGGTGATAGCAAGGTGAGAGCTGGCTCATTGTTTTTACTATCACACTATGCAATCAACATTTTATTATGTTTTTATTACAATAATCTTTGTATAACGCTAAGCAACTAACATTTTTCAGGATCAGAGGAACTTAACCTCTTGAGAGAGACTTTCCTCACTGGGTTGATCTAAAGCCCAGTCAAGTAAATGGAAAGACTTCAGATGTTTTTAACAGCCTTTGCATTGTGGTTGTGATTTCTTTTGTTTTTTGGTGGGTTTTGTTTGTTTGTTTGCTCTATTGCCATAATGGTCTGTTTCTTCTAGGAAGAGTATGGCATTAAGACAGCAGTTCAGTTCTTAAATCACGCTTTTTTACCACTGTTCTGTGGTAACAGTGACATCATAGCCCAGTCTTTGCTTTCACAGTGTAAACAGAACACTGCAGACATCTGTATGAGCCATCTTTCTTCAACACTGCTGCTGCTAATGTTCATTTCCATTGGTGATGTCCTTAATTCACTTCTCTGAGGCTTGCTGCTACAGACACCTGAGCTGTAGTCTACACACCTGGAGAGAAAAGCCTCTTTATTAGACAGCATTGTAGTTTCAGCCTTTTTCTTTCCATTGCCAGGGAAGTTGCTACCCTCATTTTTTGATCACAAACCTCAATCCTAAGTACTGAGTATTTAGATGTCAGACTTAAAAGTCAACACACAGTTGGGGTAGTGACTCGTAAATTGAAAGTAAACTTAAAACTGATATTTTACCATTTCTCTGCACCTCATTTTTCTTTGAGAATAAATTTGCAGCAAGCACTTTTACAAGGGAGATCTATATCTTTGGTAAAGCATGCAGTAAATGGAGTTCCTCTGTACAAGGAGAATCCTCCGCACCTGTAACTGCAGGGTTGGTGTCAGCGTCTGTCATCCCTCATCAAGCAGCTTCCTGGTTTGACTGTCCTTTTGGGGCATGTGCAGTCACCTCAGGCAGTCTGTGCTCCACATCTATGGCATGCTTCGCAGCAACACAGTATGTTTTAGCTGCAAAGTGAAAAATAAAACACCTAATGCTCCTGCTGTGCCTTAGGAAAACTATAGGAACAAATTCCTATCTCTGTAGGTACACACACACACACCAGTTCTTGAAATAATAGTAATAAAAAAAAATCTGATACTTTGATTTTATGTGTCCTGTCCCGCTCCCTCCCCGTGAAAATACTGAAGAGCTAGGTTGAATTGTTGGAGAGCTAGTAATTTCATGACAAAAGAAACCTGTTATAATGGGTGTGCTGCAAGGCTAATGTCTATTCTCTGAGTGTTTTTTTTTTTTTTTTTTAACTTTAATTGAAATACCAACACCTGAAAAGGAAAAAGAAAGGATGTTTGTTAATTCTACAGTTTCCTTTTAAACAAATGCTCAGTGTTATGTGTCTTGGTTCTTTTCAGAAGTCAGGACTGATATTCATCTATGTCTGCTAAAGACCAGAGAGAGAAATGAATAAAAGTAGTATTGGGAGGTGGGGGGGAGGGGGGGGGGGGAGGGCAGGGGGGGAAGGCCTCCACTCTTTTTCTGTTGCAGTAAAGAATCAAAAAGGAACTTTTTTTTTTTTCCATCTTCTCTTTTCCTTCTCCAGATAACCTTTAATACTGAAGCTAACACATAAAAATACTGCATCTATTCCATTTACAACAGCTATTGCTTTTTTCTTTTTCTTCTGCAGCATTCTTTATGAATTGGCTTATGCCATAACTCTGGAAGGAGACTCTGTTATTCATAATGTTACTTCAATGGAGAAGACTTCTTTAATAGCAGTCAGATCCAAGATAAAAATGCCTTAGAGCAGATATCATAACCAGATGGGGAGAGAAGGCTTTAGATGTGATGTCTGTATTTTTTAAGGTGCCTTAGCCTTTTCAGAAATACATTTTCAGTTGCTTCTCTTTGCTCTTTCTGTGCCTTCCAAGGTGGCTTTACAATAAAGCTTTCCTAGCCTGCAGAACCAAAACTCTGCGTCTGCCCTCATTTTTTATTCCCCACTCTTCTCTCTCCCCAAAAGTCTTCAAGCACATCAACTAAAGGTCCTGTTTTTTTCCAGTTCTCCTGGTCTGGGAGCAGGCATGATTAGTGTGGACTTGGGTAGGGCTGACTCAATACTTTAATATACTGATGCTCTTGTGTAGTGCATTGGATAGGATATAACTTTATGGAAGTTGGCAAGACTGGAATGTTTGGACAGAGCCAGTCCCAGCAGTGCAGGAGACAAGAACAGAAGAGTGCATTTTTAAAATGTTGCTTGTGTCCTGTCCGTGATTATCATGCAGTAGGGAGAGGAAAATGAACTCTTGCATACTTCTGGAGAAATGCATTAATAATGACAGTAACACAATGAGGCCTCTGTGCTTTATGAAGTATCTTACTTCACAGGTACTTGCCTAAAAGCATAATGTCTTATTGCAATTAAAGACATTTCAGAAGAAAATGGCAATGTCTGCAACATTTTCACAGACAAAAGTGTGTGTGTGTCTTCACATACTTTTTCAGTGTAACGCAACGATGTGATTAAAATTTGCCTGAGGTACTACAGAGACTGGGGAACAGTCCTTCTAATTATAGCAGTGTCTCTGCTCAGCTGGCTAAGGATGAGACAAGAAGCCTAACAAGAGCATTTGGCCTGTCCGGCATTTGCTGTTGTACTTCTATGTGTTTTGGGATGAATGGGGTAGGAATCTCTTGCTCACTTGAGGTCTCTAAGCATGAGACAAGCTTGCCATTCCTCCTGAAGAGCATATAGGTACAGCCTTCTCTGAGATTCATCTCTGAGGTACTTGCTTGTATAGCACTTGGTACTCACCTAGCAAGGTCAGAGGGTAAAGGCATCCATGGTTCATCCAGGACCTAAGGACTGAAAGGAAAAAGGTCTGCACTCAGATCTTTCTCTTATCAGACACTTATCAGGTGTTTGCTCCTTTCCTTTTCATTATATATATATTTTTTCCTTTAAAAGCAACAAAACCACTTTTATTGCCTGAAAACAGCCATCCATTTTGCTTTGTTCCCATGCTTAACAGGCACACCCATTTTGGCCCTTTCTCTGAGACAGCAAAATGCACAAAGGCTTGGCGCAGCTCCTGCATGCTGCATTGTTGTTGTTGTTGTTGTCAGATTGCATGCCTGACCCTTGTTTGTCTTAACGCACCAAGAAATGTCTCCAAAGATCAACTCTTAATACTGGGATTGTGTTGGTGGAGTGTTCATTGTGTTGTTTTAAGGAGAAGTAATATGCGAACTCAGCTCCACAGACAGCCTCGTGCTTGTGGAGTGGCAGATATGAACTGTGTCCTCTTACTGCTGCCGGCTTAAGCTGAGGACCAAGTGGATTTATTTCATTGTGAAGACACTTAACTGCCTGCAGGTGTTGTGGACAGGTTTAGCGAAGGATTCGGTGTCACTGTGGTTTTTTGATTATTTATTTTTGATGGGTTTTTGTTGAGCAATCTCAATACTATTCCATGAAGGACAAAAAAATTATCTGAGATTCCAGTTTGGCTCTTATGACTTAACATGCAATTTGCATGTCTTTTTAGAGGTTTTATGAATATTTTTTCCATAGATGCATTAATTCTTAAGTCCTGGGACTTTCCAAAGAGCCCGTTTCTCCCTCCCCCATCCAACACTTATGCATTGTGCCCAGGGACAGCTTACAGGAGCTGCCTGACTACACCGGTGTAGTGATGGGAGAATCAGGGATGTCGCTGGATAGGAAGACAAGAACCGAGACAAGCAGAGGAAAGGGACTGGGAAGAAAGAGAGAACAGGTAAAGTTAGTATGATGGAGCTTGAATTTACATGGGCTGGGTGAAGTGCCTAGCAACAAGCCCAGGATGAGGGATGGGGGTATAACCAGATTTGGGGTTAGAATTGGTGGAACAGGTGTGTGGACATGAATGGAGAAAATGGATGAGAAGCTCAAAGTGCGGGAGAAAGGTAGAAAAAGCCCAGGAAAATACAGGCAATGGGAGAGTAGGCGCAAAGCTTAGTGTGCAGGGGGAGGGGGAAGGGTGATTAGCCTAGGGCCAGGAGCTGTGGGCTGTGGAGAATTGTTTGTCAGTGGAGAATGTGGAGAACAGAGCCAGGATGAGAATCTGGGAACCGACAACTGAATCCAGGGAGGAAGAGCAACTTGGAGGTTGCTCTGTCTCATTCCCTCCTGCCGGTGGGAGTTCTGGAGGCTTTTTCCCTGCCCAGCCTTGAGGCAGTCCTGCTGTAAGGGGCTGTGTGTGCTTATGTGCTTGGAGTATGTGTGCATACATGTATTTTTGCTTCCACTTCGGTATTTAGGTGGCTATTTTGGGTGCATCTATAAGTAAATACCACAGCATACGGACAGACTGGCTGTCCAGCATAAACATGTGGTCTGGGTGGGTTGTTTGTGTCTGTTGGAGGCTCTGTCCACATGCTGCCGTTTGCAAGACGGAGATACCGATGTGTTCAGGTCAGCCCCACTTGTGTCGCTGTCGTGGTGCCTGCCTGACTCCGATCTCCATCCCATTCCCAACTGGGGAAGGTAGGCTTCCCCCGAGCAGCATCCTGCTTCCGTCTCCTCCTTGGGGGTGTCCCCTGCTAGCCAAAAGCATAAAAGATCGGCATGAAAGCAGTTACACTGTCTGTAGACAAAGCTTTTCTTAAGCATGCCAAGGAAACTGGAAAAACAGGAGCCTGTTTTTTTTTTTTTTTTTTTTTTTTTTTCCCTCCCAAACCTTTTCAGTGCAACATTAAGTCACTTCCTGTAGTTGCAGTGAGCAGAGGTTGTTGGCTTTTTTTTTTTTTTTCCTTTTTTTTTTTTTTTCCCTCTCCCCTCCGGAGGCTTATATTCCTTTAAGAGGACGCGACTTCCCAAACCCAGCTATTTAAAAACAAAACCCACAGCTAAATTCACTGTCGGACACAGCTGCCTGCAGCACGCCCTGCCCGGCCCGGCCCGGGGGGATCGGACACGCGTGGGGCCGGTGTGGCCGCGCTGAAAAATCACGGCGACAGAGACGGAGCCGGGGGCGCTGGTGGCGGCCGGAGGGTCCCGTGCGCGGCGCGCAGCGGGGGCGTGCAGTGCAGGCACCTCGTCCTGCGCCTTTAAGCCGTTAACCTTTCCCTGCCCGCGGAGATAAGCCGGTGTGGAGCTGGGAAAGGCGCTGCTGCTCTTCCATCCTGGTCTGGGACCAGACACCGCGGTGAGAGCACAGCCCCTGAAATCACCGTGCCCTGCCCGGCCACCTTCGCGCTAATGGGGGATTTCCTCTTTTATTTTATTTATTTTATTTTTTTCCTTATGGGGTAAAGAATGAGCGAGTCGGGAGGCAGGGCTGTGGTGGAAGGGGAGCTTGTTGGTGATACATGCAGCCAGGACAGCGAGGAGCCTTACCAGAGGCCTAGCTATACGTGGCTGGAAAATTTGCAGCGTGGGGGCAGAGGCATGTAGCTAATTCAGGTAACCGGAAGGCGGTCTTTTATTATTCCTCCAGCGCCTCTCCTAACTCCCAGCAGTTGTTTTTCTTTTTCTCAAGTGGGGCAGGAGAAGCGGGTTGTGTAGCAGCGCCGTGTATAAATACGCTGCCCACAGAAGCCCGGCAGACCTGGTGAAGTTGTATTTAGATTTCTGTGGGGACGGATGAGTCCTGTGTCCGGAGGGCGGGCGAGTTTTCCTGACCGCGAGACAGATGCCGGTTTCTCTTACAGTGGTGAAAGGACACTGCTGGAAGCGGGTCCAGCTGTCTGTCCTGGTGCTGGGGGGGCTTGGTGTAGACGATGTGAAGGGGGCAGAGACACTGCTCAAATTAACCTGAGCTCAGGAGAGAGTGAACAGGTATTGCTGCTCTTGCGGCAGAAGTTCTCCAAGCAGTGAAACAGCTGCGGATCAGTCTAATGGCACTGGTTGCATAAGGAAGGGGTTGGAGTTCCTGTTCCGTAGCCTGTTTGAATATACCCTCCAGACAAGTTGGTCTCCAGATGATTCATGCAGTACAGTGTAGTCCTGTGGTCTTTGTGTGGCAGCATAGCATGTGTGAAAGCCTGATGTTATGTGGGAAGACTGGGGGGGTTCGGGGAGGGACCACTACTAAGCTGTGCCACTTCTCTGCCGTTTTGTTAACGGAAGTTGTCAGTGTGGTTGTACGTGTATGCACTTCTCAGCATTTGAAAACCTGCTGATTAACATCCAGGAAGTTAATTGGGGTTCAGTGTTGAGGGTAAATCAGCAGGATGTCAGTCCCCTCTGAGGTGCCGTTTCACCACCAGTGGGCATGCTGTGAGCACCCACCCTTGTGCCCTTGTGTTGTAGCACCCAGTTTGCTCAGACATGGTTTCTTTTCCATGAGCTGATTGTGTGTCTTCTTTTCCAGAAAAAGAGGAAGTTGCTATAAATGGAGAAGATGAAAAAGAACGGAAAGACCCCTATTTTGTGGAAACGCCTTATGGTTACCAGCTAGACCTGGATTTCCTCAAGTACGTGGATGATATTCAAAAGGGGAATACCATTAAGAAATTAAACATCCAAAAGAAGAGGAAAGCAATACCAGCCTCTACGGGTACTAAGAACTCTGGTGGCCATTGCAGTGGCTGGACCTCCACAGAGTCTCTCTCTTCATCGAACAGTGATGAGAACAAGCAGTCTTTTTTGGCAGCAAGGAGTCAAGTAACCTCATCTGTCGCTGTGAGACCACTGGTTTCATTTGAAGCATCTCCCTCCTACTTGACCGTCCCTGAGAGTAAGCAGCTCCCTCCTCCCTCCCCACAGCTTCCTCGGCACAACCTCCATGTGACAAAAACCCTCATGGAAACGCGGAGGCGACTTGAACAGGAGAGAATGATGCAGGTCACGCCAGGAGATGTCCGCAGGCCCAGACTTTCCAGCTTTGGGGGCATGGGCTCAACAAGCTCCCTCCCCTCTTTTGTGGGGTCTGGTGGGTATGGTCATATGTCTCAGCAGCTCCAGAACGGGTATCAGGGGAGCGGAGACTACGGCGCCTGCTTCAGCTCCTCCTTGGGCAGTTCCATCCGGCACAGCCCGATGAGTTCAGGAATTTCCACCCCGGTCACCAATGTGAGCCCAGTGCATCTGCAGCACATCAGGGAACAAATGGCAGTTGCTCTCAAGCGCCTCAAGGAGCTCGAGGAGCAAGTCAAGACCATTCCCGTGCTGCAGGTCAAAATTTCAGTGTTACAGGAAGAGAAGAGGCACATGATGGCAGAACTCAAAAGCCAAAGGAAACCCAGTCAAAATGAGACATATGGTTTCAGAAAACGATCTTACAGTGCGGGAAATGCAGAGCAGTGGGAACACCTGTCTCAGGGCCGAAGAGGCGGAGAACTTTACATAGATTGTGAGGATGAGATGGACAGCATGGAGCAGAGCTCTCAGAGGATAGAGGAGTTCAGGCAGTTGACTGCTGAAATGCAGGCGCTGGAGAAAAAAATCCAGGACAGCAACTATGAGATTCCATCAAACCTTAGGGCGAATAGAGAAAGCCTGACAAAAGAGAGCCGATCTGTTGCTGTTGGCGCTGATGAAAACATCAATGACGTGGTTATATACAACAGATCTTCAAGGCAACGCAGAGAAGTAGCTGTGGGGACAGAGAAAGAAATGAGAGAGTCTGGGGTTGGGGTGACAGAGGCCATGCTTGGCTTGTCTACAGAAGTTGAGAAAGAAATAGAGCTTCAGCAGCAGACCATCGAAGCCCTTAAGGAGAAGATTTATAGACTGGAGGTTCAGTTAAAGGAAACAACCCATGACAGGGAAATGACGAAATTAAAACAGGAGCTGCAGGCGGCTGGGTCTAGGAAAAAAGTAGATAAAGCCACGATGGCTCAGCCCCTTGTCGTCAGCAGAACGGTGGAAGCCGTGGTGCCAACAAGAGACCAAATGGTGGGAGACCACGTCAGCGTCGCCGATTCGTCTGTGGGGAACCACCTGCAGATGAGCAGCATTGGCACCTCCTGCCGGCCCGTGGTACGGAGCACGGCAGTGGGCCCTGAGCTGCTGATGACCCGCTGGATTGTGAGGGAGAGAGCCGAGGTGCGGGACCAGTGCACGGGGAGGCATGTGGAGCTGTACGACAAGCAGGTGGGTGTGGAGACAAGCGTCTGCGAGACGGGCGTCAACACGGAGGAGTCGGTGGGCAACCTGAGTCTTTGCAGGACGGCGCGGGAGGTCAGAGAGACGAGGTCGGTAGGCTGCGGGGACTGCTCGGTGGATGTGATCGTCCACTCCCCGAAGGAGTGCGTGTCCCGTGAGACAGCCACAGAGGCTGTGAGCAGGGCAGAGGCCACGGTCATGGCCGTGCCGTCTACGGCCAGCCAGCATACCAGCACTGCCTTGGAAACGGTGAGCCGGTGCACCAGTACGGAGGTACTGGTGTTGGCAGACTGCAGCACCAACACTGTCCCGAGCAGCCATGATAAGCAGACCAACACGGTGAGCGTGGAGACACGGACTGTGGCCGTTGGGGACGGGCGGGTGAAGGACATACATGTGTCCGCTAAAACGCGCTCGGTCGGAGTGGGGACCTTGTATTCAAGTCACCCTGGCTTTGAAAAGCCCTCTGCGATCAAAACCAAAGACTGTGGCGTTGGGCAGATAAACATTAATGAGAACTACCTAGTTGGGCTTAAAATGAGAAGCATTGCCTGTGGACCCCCGCCGCTGGTGGTTGTGCCCGCTGGCACCAGGAGCATCGGTGTTGGGGGTGAGCCGGTGTGCGAGTCCGTGAGCGGCCTTCTGGAGAGCCCTCTCCCTCCGCCGGAGCTGAGGACGGGCTTGGACCACTATATCGAGCGTGTGCAGAAGCTGCTGCAGGAGCAGCAGATGCTGCTTGCCGAAAATTACAGTGAATTGGCTGAAGCCTTTGGAGAGCCGCACTCTCAGATTGGCTCTCTCAATTCGCAGCTGATCAGCACCCTCACATCTATCAACTCCGTCATGAAATACGCCAGCACGGAGGAGCTGCGGAGCCTGGACCTTCAGAAACAGTGCGTGGAGAGAAGCACTGTGTCAGGTAAGCCGAGTGTCCCAACATACATTTGTGCCACCCCTTGCTAGCGCGGTGGGTTTGCCACCTGGAAGCTTGTCACCTAGTTCTCCCTGGTGAAATGCAGAACGTGGTGGTGGTGCTGGAGAATGAGCCCGTTCATTGTTCCCTTCAGCCCACCACTGGTAACTGGAACTCAAAAGCTGGAGGTGGTTTTACCTGTCCCAGTCCAGCAGGCTCTAAATGGCCTAATGATGACGACTCTGAATGATTAAGTGTGGGATATACAAGAGAGGTATCTAAAGTGTTCTAAAGCTGAAGTATCTAAAGCCGAATTTGACCACCATCCAAGGTGCTGACTCCATTTTATAACTCTTAAGGCAATCTAGGTTAATGTCTGTGGAACTGGAATGTCGCCCTTCCTTTAAATTTGGCCTGCTATTTTCAAAAATTTAAAATGACAGATTTGATGGCTGTAAGTCACATTCAACACCTGTATCAAGTTGACTTGTTTCGACAGACATATCCCCAGGTTTTGTACTGTTTCTTCCATTTCATCCATTCCTTGTTCTTCCCAGTCAGAGAGAGAACTATGGGGTGCTTTCCCCATTTCAGCAGTGTTGATTGCTTTATAATGGGCAAATCCAGAGTGCTTCAGAGAAACCACATCTTGCATCTTCTCTTTTTGTCCTAATCCCTAATTAGAGCCTCGTATTTGGAAGGCCTAAGCTGTGATTACTGTTGGAGGTTTTGGTGACACTCAGGAAAGGCAAGAATTGAGATTTAAATACCCCTTCCATTTTATGTATTAACTGGAAAATCCATACAGCTAATTTGAGGGATTTCTTTATTCCCTGGGGTGAAGTTGCATATTGTTTTGTTGTTGTTGTTGCTGTTGGTGGGGAGTGGGGGGTCTAATAATCAAAAAAACCCCACAACAACAATAACAAAAACTCTTTTTGTAATACAATGGTGGTGAATCCAGCTACAGTACTATTCAATTCATAAATGTTGGCTTACTGGACACCAGTAGGTAATGACTAACAGTGACTTAGATAGTGTCTTGTTGGTCTCACCATACAGTAACTGAAACAAGAGGTTAGGGAAATGGGAAAAATGTGTGCCAATGCATCTGTATCATGGGTGCTGAACTGGAAAAAAAAAGTTTTAGTAAATATTGCATAATGTGAGCATAATATTATTAGCTAATGCACTGCTATATAAAGCTCTTCCAGCTTATTTACTATCTTAAGTTACCTATTTTTATTAAAAGGCAGCTTGGTAAATCTGGTAATTTTCAAGGTTCATGTGCTAAATGGAACCATTCATTAAATGTACTGAAGCAAAATTTTTAGCTTCCCATAGAAAAGCAATAAGCAACATTCATGTAGCAGTAAAGAAAATGTATGATATCCTGTCTGCATACATTCAATATTATACTATATATGCATATTATTATCATCTTTCTGGTATGCATTTTGTATTTTGGGCTCTTGCAAGTAATGATACTGTGATAATAAGTGTATCCACTAAGCACCAAGAGTGTCCTTAAAAACAGTGAACAAGACTTTTTACTAGCTGTAAATCCTCGATTCCTTTCCCTACTTTTACTGCACAGTATCAAATGTGGAGTCTAGAGACTCAAAAGCATTTAGACACAGGTGGGTAATGGATCATATTTTACTAAAGATGTTCTTACTTGGATTTGGATTTCACATTCTTGACAAAATTATTTTGGAATATTTTTATTTTAATGTGTAATGCCATTATCTTTGGCAGTGGATGCTCAGTGTAAAATCTATTTATTTTTAGTCCCTGATGAGAACTAAATGCTATGACTGCATGCATAAATCGGGTTCTGGGTTGTAACAGTTTAGACGCATGAAGAATAAGAATAGGAAGAGATCATAAGCCTGAAATGTTTCCCCTTCTCTTTCCATTAATTCTGAAAATGTTCTTTTTATTACAGTTATCTGCTACTCCTGCTGCCTGTTTCTGTGGTTTTACAAGTCATGTGTTCCTTTTTCAGTGAAAGGCTTTTTGCTGAATGAAGTGTACTATCTTAAGTAATTCTCTAAGCAGTGGAACTAATAAAGCCTCTTTATGCTCATAGATTGGTATCTTACAGAAGCTTTTGAGCTCTTTTTATGTCTTTCCCCACATTTAGTCTCTTGGATATAGCTTGTCGGGTGTCTTGTGTGTGAACTCAAACAGCACAGCACGCCTTTCTCTAGTCCTGTCATCTCAGCCTGGTTTCTCTGAAGCTTGTGTAAATACAAAAAATTAAGTTTGAGTTACTGAAAGAGGCATGACATTGTAAACCTCAGTTTGTTACAAAAGCAGGCTGAACACAGAGACAGAAGCTGCTGGTTCCAGATGAGCAGCAGCAGTGTTGTAGTTAATGTTTTGTTCAAAGAGCTTCCTTAGGAAGCACCCGTTAGAGGCAGGTCCATTTAGGGGAAAAAAAAAAAAAAGAAACACCTGGGCTAGCTCCGAGGTGTGTAATTTGGGTACCAGAAGCAGCATCAGGCCAGTTTACTGTGTTAAAAGGGTTAAATAGTTAGTGGTACGTACTGCTACCAATACCTGAGTTAGCACATCAGTCAAATTCTGTCCATTTTATAGATTTTTCTCTATCAGCCCTGTGGGGTAGGGGACGTGCTGCAGAGGTGTCTGCAGTTTCACAGCAGGTGCAAGTTGGTGAGCAGTGATGGGAGGCAGATGAGAGACCTAGACCTTTTGGAGTGAGATGCGGTCTGCATCCACAGCTACCCTGCTTAGAGGCAATCTGAGCAGACCTGTGAGATTATCTGCAAACTGGGTCTATCAGCAATTAATGTATTGCTTCTTGCAAAATAAACACCGTCATTTCAGTAGCTAAGCAACTCCTATTTACATAGGTGCTGTCTTTCAGGAGCCTGAGTGGTGTCAGGGAAATCAAATCCACTGTCCAGACAACTCAGTTCCACTCTGTACCATGATTTTAGCCAGCATTGGCATGGTGTCTGTCCAGCTGGATCATACAGATGTGGGTGACAAACCTAGATGCCTACTGGTCTTTATTCTTAGTGTAGCCAGCCTACAGGGCTAAAAGAGAGTCAAGTCTGCTTTGTCTCTCCATTTATTGTTACAGAATTTTTGAGAAGTTTCAGAAAAGTACATTTGACTGCATGTGATGTATTTTACAAAACATCACCCAGAGGCTTAATTTAACTTGGAGGCTTCTCAATTACATAGGCTTTTCACAAAGAAATCTTACAGTTGGATGTATTTCATAGACAAGGAGTTTGCAAGATTGGCATTTAGAAACAACTGTTCTGCTCTTGCCCTGAAAAATTACCTGAGCATGTTTGTTCTGAAAATGACTGGTTACTTTGCCTCAGTGATCTCTGGATTTGGTTTTGCATTCACTTTTTGGAACAGTCCTTATGGAGCACCCCAGTGAAATTACTACACTGATCATTGCAAGACAGGAGTTAACTTCTGATAAAAAGACTTGAGGGAGAGAGTGAATGAAGTGAGAAGCAAGTGGTGTCATAAAGACTTGTGGGGCTTAGGAAAACATGACATGCCATCTGGTGGAAAGACCTTTCAAGGTTTTCTACTCTTAACTTTCACCCAGAGCTGAGGAGGCAGGTTGAGGGACGATGGAAAAACTGGAAGATTGACTATGGTATGAGATGCCTTTAGCTGTCCAGAGCTGGTGTTGTACACCAGCGAGGTATTGTGGCCATGGTTGTCTTGTTCACTGGTGTCATTCGTAATGCAGAAAGGTGTTGTCACTTTACTTCTCTTCTGTTTGACATTTGTAGCCTTTTCTCTTAGAGACTGTGTAGCTTGGTGGTTGATAGCCCTTATTATCCTGGCAGCATGAATCATGCTAGTGAAGTTGAAGACTGGAGGCTTGCCTGAGGCTCAGGAGCCTAGGGCTGTTCAACGTCCTGGCATGCCAGTGGGTCTGGTAAGGCTGCAGGCTGCAGCAGATCACAGTAATTATCTACTTTTAGGCAACTGAATGAACACAGCAGCTTCAACTCTGCCACAGGTGCATGTCTTAATCACCAGGTTTAAGCTTCTGTACAGATGTGCTTGTTTGTGAAACAAACAGGGTCCATCCTTCTCTCTGCTGGCAAGAGGATGAATGACGTGCATGCTGTGTTTTTAATATTCCCTGAAAGACAGTGCGTGGTGAAAAGCAGTCATGCAGATGGTCCCCATCTGTATACCAGATGCGTACTGTTTCTTCATGTGTGTGTGACTGGCTTCTCCAAGAATACAGTGCCTCTTTTGCATTTTTCACATGGGAGGTGCTATCTATTGACCTGCTGGTTGCAACAGGCTCGAATGCCCATGTCATTTGAAAATGGTAATGACCTCTCTATTAGGAGTTGAGGGGTTTAACTGGGTTTTGTTCTGTTTTAAATACCCATCCATTTGTATCAGAAGAGAAGCAGAGATCTGGTCAGTAATCGTCCTGTAAAGATATTATTCAAGTTAATCTCCATAAACCTCTTTAAAGAGGTTTGACATGCCATCCTTGGTCATGTGTTAACACAAGCTTATTGCTGTTATCATTATTATCATCAGGACATTTGCTGTTTTCATTCTGTAGCAGCAGTACATGGAATGTTTAAATACGAAGGCTGCTCTCTCTCCTCGTTTTTGCTGCAGTTAATAAAGAGTAGGATCTGCAAGTGGTTTAATTTTTTTATTATTTTTTATTTTGAATATGTAGCTGCCTTAGAGAGAGTGGCAAGCTCTGGTCTACTAACTTGTCTGTTAGGGTGGCAGTGGTAATACCCCAGTTCTCTGCCCACGCTGTGGCACAGGAACATGATGTTCAGGTGCTGAGCTTTGTTCAGAGTTCAACTCGCATGGTAACGGACACACCTATTCTTATTTAATGTAAGGAGATTCCCATTCTTCCGAGGAAGTGCTGTAATATTCAAGCAACAACAAAGCATCAGCTGAGAAGATAAACCTCTCATAAAATGAGAGTGGAAAAAAGAAATACTGGGATGACTCTCTTGCTGTGCCCGGTGTCATGAGATGCTTTGATCAGCCATTCATCAGGGAAATTAGGATAGCTTTCACCTAGCTTCACATGCGTTTGTGCTGGAAAAGAGAGCATGTCATAAATAAGCTGATAAGCTGTGTCATTTACTGTGTTCAGTCTTGTTGAATTAAAGGAATCAGTTTTGAATTCCAGTTTCAACATACTGGCTTCACAGGCTAGTTTGGGGATGGAAAGCAGCTTCTCAACATGAAGAAGAGAGTTGCAGTGAGAGTGATACTGAAATTGAGGTTGTTATTATAATTGGATGGGCCAGAGCCTTCCAGTTAAAAGGAACAGTTTCCCAGGAACCAAGTGTTGGTTACAGCATTTACCTGGGCCTGAGCCTGAAGTGAGTCAGGCATCTGTCAATTTGTCATATAAAAGCATCACATGTGGCAATCTTTTGTTCTGAAATTTAAAATCTACTGACTTTTAACCTGTATTAACTAAAAAATATGTTTTAAAATGAAACTGCATTTAGTCTTCTGAAGATAACACATTTGTTGTCCATAGGTGGATGGGATAATATCAATCGTTGTGAATGTTTAAACACAGCATGTTTGCTCATCGCTGCCTCTTTATTTACCTTAGAATGTTGGTGGTTCGTGGCTTTTTCTTTCTTCCTTTCTTCCTTTCTTCCTTTCTTTCTTCCTTTCTTTCTTCCTTTCTTTCTTCCTTTCTTTCTTCCTTTCTTTCTTCCTTTCTTTCTTCCTTTCTTTCTTCCTTTCTTTCTTCCTTTCTTTCTTTCTTTCTTTCTTTCTTTCTTTCTTTCTTTCTTTCTTTCTTCTTCTTCTTTTTTTTTTTTTGTTACCATTAGTAGACCAAATGGAAAGTGGATTAAAAATTGTATGAAAAAATACCTTTTTAAAGAGAAAGAAGACTTGAGTGCTCTTTGGCTGTTGTAATTTCATAGTGAGCTGAGTGCTACCCTGAAAAATTCATGCAGTTTGCAAGAGAAGTTTCTTTGCTGTATAATCAGGCATACTGTCTGATTTTTGGGTGGTCCTGTGCAGACCCAGGGGCTGGACTCAATGATCCTCGTGGGTCCCTTCCAATTCAGTATATTCTGTGGTTCTGTGATATACTACAAACAACATTTATACACTGTCTTTAGTAGAGAGTGTATACTTTGTGTCGTTGTCTTTTATCAGAGTATGGCACAAATAAACGCTTGCCCCATCAACAGTTTAAAAATAAAATCTCTGTGCATCTATTGCATAGGCAGCAAGCTCGTGCCCTTTTTTTAGATAGGAAGCCTGTGATGTTCCAGCCAGCGTGCTAGGTTGTCATCCCACTGGTATTTAATTCCCCTGGCCTCGTTTGCACTCCTCATGATTTCCACTGGCTTAAGAGTACTGTCAAGCTATGTGTTTTTTATAGTATTACACAGGTTTGCCTTCATTAGAGTAAAAGGAGGTTTTCAAAAGTTGGTAAAGGCCAGCCTTCGATTAGCATGAGTTCAGCACAAATCCAGGGAAAAAGTACTGTTTAAAACTCAATCCAGTCAGTTCGCTGAGCCTGCTTACTCTGTGACTTCATGGCTACTTACACTGTGATAGATGAAAGGAGAGGTCCACAGTTAGGAAAGGAAGTAGCATGTTAACAACAAAAACAGATTTTTTAGGTGCCAGGCAAGACCTGTAGTAATCTGATGCTGACATGTAGTAGCTTTGCTGTCACTTTGGTTTAAATTGATGAGGTCTTCAAAAAGAGCACAAGTGATTTAGGAGCAGAGGTTACTTCTAGAAAATTAAAAACAGGTGTTCTTGTTCCCTCAAACTGCTAGGACTAAGCCACCAAGGAGACTTTGGACACTTCTTTCCCTTTGAAATTGATGAGAGTAGCTTTCTGCATGTGGGTTTATGAATGGCTTAAGTCCATAAGCTTTTTTTTTTATTATTATTATTTATTGTTGTTTTATTGCGCTTCTAAATTACCTGTGAATTTTTCAATGATCCTTTGCTGTATTGCAAAATACACTTAGAAATTCCTGGCAGCTACCTGCTGTGGTTAACTACACTATACCAATACTTAGAGTCTTGTGTCAAGTTTGTGTTATTTGCCCACAACAATAAACAAACAAAAATCAGCATGGTAAGTGTACCTGGATGGCTGTCTGGAGGCGGGAATAGCTAAGTGATGAATCTGTTGGCAGCTGGGGAGGATTCTGTGCAAACAGTTCACATCTTTGCTCCACGATTTCCTTGGGAATTTGGTGGGGAAGTTAAGGGGCAGCAGTATGGCTTTGCTGCTTCACTGAGCCACTTGAAGGCTGAATGAGCACCGGCATGCTTGAGATCTGTGTGAGGTGAAATGAAGAGTCTATTTTAAGGTCAGCGCGGACTGGTGGTAATCTTGGTGAGGGTTTCATTTCCGCCCTTGAGGAGCTTGCAGCACGTCCAGCCCTGACAGCAGCCCTACAGCCTTGCTGAGGAAGAGGGGACTTGGCTCATTCCACTTTCCAATTTCAGCAGCAGTTCATTTAACCCTTGAATCATCGACGGTTGTGCTGGGGAGAACAGTCGCTTCCTTAACCCCTTTTCCCAGTGATTCGCACTAGGCTGCTGCTGTCCAAGCATATTTTTAACATTGTAGGCTGTTTTGCAGAGGGGAACACCTTGAGAGCTGATGTTAAATGCTAGCCAGTGGCTTACAGCATTAATGCTCTGTTGGGCCCAAAGCTGTCTTTCCTTGGACCTTGGCTGCTGTAGACACAAGTTAAGTGCCAGCATCTAACATCAGTGGTGGGAGAATGGGTGTACTGGCCAGTTTGTCTAATGCAGAGTTGTTTTTGTGTGCTTGTCCTCAAACCTTTATGACAATCTCTTCTGTCAGGTGCAGGAGGCCGAGCAGGGCTCCTTTCGTCTTCATTTAAACTCATAGATAAGATGCTCCAGATAACACTCTGAGTGTGTTTTGTTCAGATATCATTCCATCACTGTCAGGTTTATCTAGGTGGGAGACTGACACAGTCTGCTTACTGTCCTTCCCCTTGTCCCCTTCCCCCCCTCTCTGTGTCCTAGCCTGCATCTTCCTCCTTCACCAGCATTGTCCCAGGGCAGGAGAAGGGAGACACCTGGGGAAGTCCCAGCTCCACTTGAAGCAGTGTGGCCTCGGAGTGATGCTCGCTCAGCACCAGCATTGTATTTATAACCTACCTGGGACAGCTGGCTGAGACAGTGGCAATTGGAAGCATGTACTCTGTTTGGTAATTTTTTAATTACAACTGTCACTGCTCCAAACAAATGTAGAGAGAAAGGTGATTTCCTTGTTTTTCAGCTAAGGGAGTTTAAAAATATGTGGTTTTTGGCTCAGTGTTCCACACCTTGGCAGCTCTCTCTCCCATGGCTGGCTGATAAGTGGTGATGCTAACAGCCAGGAGGAGACCAGTTCTAAATTAGTCACCGCTATAAAGTGAGGAGGGGCAGGGGGAGCAAAGTCGGGGCTTGGCCGTATGGTGTGGTTCTGATTTGTGGGGATGGCCACTCCAGCCTTGGCATGCAGGAGCATCACTGGAGAGGCTGTTCCTGCATGTGGGGCACTGAGGTTGCTTCCACAGGACACAAGCTTTTCGGTGTCTGGTCCCCGAGCCAGCCTGTAGTGAGATGTTTGCCAATACCCTGTCATGGTTCTTTATCATCAGACAGCTTCCCTGTCTCCGCTAGCAGGGTGGAGGCTGACTGGTGCTTTACCAGCTCTGGTCATTGCTGAGCACTGGCAGCAGTGGAAGTGCAATCAGAGGTCAGTTTCCTTTCGCTGTAGATTGGAGAAGGTATAAGCAGTGGTGGAAGTGGGCAATAGATCTGGTTACAGGGGAAGATGCCTTAGAGATGTGTGTTGGCTGAGAATGCAGAGCCTCAGAGATGTGGATGGGAATGGGAGCAGAGGAGGAAGGTGTGGTGAAACCACAACATTCAGAAGAATCAACTACATTATGTCTTGGTGCAGTCTAGCAAGATCAATGGAGATGTTAGATATGTTTCTAAAAGCAAATACTTGGAATTTGCATTACTACAGCATGGTATCATCCTGCATGGTGCCACTCTTCTCTTTGGATGAAGAGCCTGTGGCTTAATTCTTGATATATACAAAGAAAAACAGTCACTTCTGCCTCCTTTTTTCCTCGAAATAGCAGGAAGATTACTTAAGGAAGAATGTATATGTAAACAAACAAACAAAGAAGTACATTTCACAAACAGAAGTATTTGTGCAGCTTTGCAGAACAGTCATAATAGCACAGCTGGAGGAACTCCAGTGGAATCTATGAAAAGGTCTGTGCATAATTAGCACTGCCTTTTAAACACAGAGGGGGAAAAATGAGGGGATGCCAGGAAATGAGGGTAAAAAAAAAAAAGTGCTACCTAAATGGTTGGGATTTGATTTAAATGCAACTACTAGCTCAGTACAATCCTGTCCAAAAGAAAAAAAAAATCAGTGGGTGGGAGTTCATTGCAATTGTCTCAGTAATTGAGTAAAGTATATAACTTTAGAATTAGTGGCATGCTGGCAAAAAGGAAAGTTTCCTGAAAAGTTTTGCTTTCATGGAAAAAGCCATTTCTTGTTTAAAAGAAAATGAAAATAATAAGGGTAAAGATCTTCCAAGAGGAACCTACAGAAGAATCCTGCTTGTCAGGAAGGTCAGCAAGGAGCAGCTCAGTGGGTGTCCCCCTGGTCAGGGTGGTAAGAGCTGTGCCCTCTGCATGTACTGAAAGAGAAGGAAAAGGAAGGGGATATTCCTTCCATTCCTTTTGAAGCCAATATCTTTATAGTTTTTCCTTGTATTGTATGCTTTCATGGAAGAAAAACTTGCAGCTATTTTTTTTAAGTTTCTGAAAGTGATAACACCCTTTTCCTGTTGGGTTCTTGTAACAGGGTATTAAAAAGCACAAGTGTTACCCTTTTTTCTTTCCCTTTTTTTGTGTTTTGTTTTGTTTTTGTTTTCTGGTGATCATAGTGTTGCCCTACAGGTTTTGGTCTGACTCCTCTATGATGACTACTGTCTTCTCCAGCAGGTGCTACTTTGGAATATATCCCTCATGGCCAACTTGCAAATGCCCACTTAACTTCAAATTTGCGAGCGCTGAAATTGGAGCAGGACATTGTGCCCGCTCAGGAGGAGAGGAAGACTCCCCTGGTGGAAGCCGCTCGGGGAAGGAAGTCCTTTTCTCCTCAGGACAAAACTCTAGCTGCAATTAACCTGACAGATGACCAGCTTGCCTCTGGCCTCTATGGTAATAACTGGCTCACATTCATTTTTCATCATGCTGATGGAGTCTGAATATGAAACACAGTTAAAGCAGGTCTTCAGGGTTCCCAAAACTGAGAAGGAATTAAAAATTGCAATTATGGAGAAAGTAGTGTTGAGACTCTCTGTCTAATACATTACTTCTGGCAGTGAGTTGCTGTCATTTGACACCAAGAATTAAGATTTTTTTGACAGAGCAGAACAACCTGTTTCAATATTGGAAATAAGACATTGGACACATGTCATGGAAAGCAAAGCAAAAAAAAATATTTTTTTTTCCTAACGTTTTCTAAAACATCACAAAGATTGTCAGCATGTTGGAGGATGGGAAAGTTAGGCTAAACAAGTTTTCAGTTTTCAGAGTTGGTTTTGGAAGTGTTCTTCTATATTTCCAGTGTGCATGTAACACTGTGACTATATATAAAAGATAATAAAGCCAGTTTCAGCTGATAAATTAAGCAGAAAGCTGTTTGTTTTGAAAAACTGTCTAAAGCTGCTGCAGCCAGGGCTGGCTACAGATCTGTACTGATACGTATGCTTTGTCTGTATTTCAACAGTATGTAGTAACAATGAAAACACACTCAAATCTATCATGAAGAAAAGGGATGGAAAAAAGGATTTGAGCAACACCAAGAAGAACCTGCAGTTTGTCGGCATTAATGGCGGGTAAGAGGCCTGTCTTAAAAAAGTATGGCTAGTCAAGTCTTGTAGTGCTGTCACCGTGGGAAAGAAAGGAAGAACATCTGAGTTTGGGCATAGCTTTTGCCTGTCCTTGATGCTGAGGTGCATCCACTGAGCTTAAGGGTAGGAGGGCAGAATTAAACACTTCAGCTCATCTTAAAGCTCCACGAACCCTTTGTGTATCTGTATGTGTGTTGTCTCAAGTGGAAGCTGCAAGTCACACTTGGAGTCAGTCTGAAGTACCTGTACCTTAGATGACTGCCAAATTTAACAGGGTAAAATAAAGCAAATAAACTCCAAGAGCCATGGGAATGTTTCTCAGTAAGTAAAACCTCAATATGTCTTTGGCAGCTGACAAGAGCAGCATTGTGCTATTAAACAATGCAGCAAGGGATGGCATTGCTTAAGAATTAACTTTTTCTGGCTTTGGGCTAGATAAATACAGAATCTTGGTGAAAACCGTAAGGAAAGAAATCTTCTTCTAGAATATTACTTAATTTTTGCAGAATGTTGCAAATAACTTTGAAATGATTTCACCAAATTGCTTTTATATAGCTTTGCAAGCCCCTTCCTCAAATTATTTTTTCTTTAGTAAAAATGCTTTGTGCAGTATATAGCCTAAATATTGCAATTACTTGATTTCTTACATATTAGCTGAAAGTATTATTACTTCCAGTGGAGGAGTGTTGTCACTCATATATCAGTGTTGTACATTAGAAGGAGAGGTTGTACATTAATTCACGAGATGTTGAAGTTGGTAAATTAAAGCAATTTATTAGAATCAGCATTATAATTATCCAAAACACTTACTATTCACCTAAAATATCAACTGATTTGGATCACCACAGGAAAAAAATGACAAAATTGTGGCTGTTGTCTTTATATAGCTCCCTTCCTTTCACCTGCCTAGCAAGGCAACAACACAGTTTGCTCTTTACAAGAGTAATTTCATCTGGGAGATAAGGTCAGGTCTGACATAGTGTTAAAACATAAAGGTTTTGTTTCTCATTACACATTGTGCACATGATAATCACAATGACAGAATGAAGGGATTTGTGAAGAGACCTCAACCAACAATGACAATTTAATAAGTTGTCTCTCAGATTTGAAAAAAAAATTAATAAAAAGAATTAGAAACTAGTGTTTGCTGCCTTCCAGTAAGAAAAAGCATTATGACAAGAATGGTTTCCTTATACTTTCTCAGTACACCATAGCTAACCACAGAAGGTGAGGTGGTGTGGGTTTCTGCTGTCCCATTCTGGTGCTGTTAAAAAAAATGAGTTTTTGAATTGTGGTGACTTACATTGCCTGTACTTTTTGTGCATTACTTAATGTGTTAAATTACACTTAATGTGTAAAATTACTTAAGTGTTTTTTGCACTGAGCATCTGCTAGGCTAAGCTTTGGGACGGTTGTTGGACTACCTACCAGTGTTCAAAACAAAAAGCAAGCAAACAAAGTGTCTGAGCAGTCTTGGCATTTCATAAGGAATTATTAAGTGCTTTTAGTTCTCTTAAGCAGAACGCAGAAGAGTAACAAATGTTATTGACTCCGACTGAACCATGGCTTCGTTCCCCCCCCCCCCCCCCCCCCCCCCCCCCAGGTATGAAACAACATCCAGTGACGACTCCAGCTCAGAGGAGAGCTCCTCCTCGGATTCAGAGGAGGAGAGCGAGGGCCACGCGTACCCTCATGGCCACAGTGCGGAGGAGGAGGAGGATCCTGCGCTCAGTGCCCCAGAGACTGGGGCCATGGGGGCAGAGAAGGACAGGCCCCCACTGGAGTGCGAGGCCGAGGAAGTGGAAATCAGAGAGAGGTAGGGTGGCCCTGCATGTGTTTGTCCTGCTTTGTGCTTGGTTGGTGGATGGACAGAAGGAAGCACACAGACCACAGTGAAATACCCAGTGAAGGGATGTGTTAAAGTTACTGTGCTTGCCAAATGTTTCCAAGTGTGCTGGTTTGGAAGGTTATGTTAAGTGGAATAATACTAGTATAGGGCAAAGACAAAACTGACCTGTCATGTTTCACTGGAGATCCAGTGTAACATCAACTTACCTCTTATTATCTGCTAAATAACAGAGACGTGGAAATTCATAATTAAAGGCTATTCATAGACCTTGGAGCTCTGAGTATTAAAGTGCTCTGAGCTTTACTTATATGGCACTAAGATGGCCTGATATTTTACAGGTGGCACAAAGAGATAGGCATTGTCTGAAAGGAGTTGTGTAATTTATATTTACTTTAGCAAGGGGTGATGGTGAAGAGGGGCAGGGATGGTTTAGGTAGCCTTGCGTATGTAAGGAGCACAATCTTTGCAAGCTGGCTACCATGGTGAAGCCCTCCAAGGAGAAGAGGCAGCATGCCTGGACAGGTGGGACTGAGCATGGTCCATGCAGTTGGCTAGCTGGAGCATCTCATTGCCCTGGAAGCACCAGCAGCTGGTGTGAAACCCTGGAGGGTTAAAAAGCCTGCCCAACACACCAGCGTGTTAGCCCCTCAGCTTTTTTGAAGAATTCTCCTGGAAAATGGACATTATTCTCTCTGGTAGGTTCTAGGTGGAGACTTTTTGCTGTGGAGGCATAGTCTGGAATGCCATGTAGCTGCCTTATTTTCAGTTGTTCCCTGAGTTTTGAAACATGTGGTGGACAGGGGGAAAAAGTGAAGGGGAACTGGAGAAACAGTAAACTTCCAAAGTGGACAGGATGGGTGAATGTTAAAATGTGAAAAGGCAGGGTGGCACCACCTATGCTGTTGCCCAGCTATTAATTCATCGGAGCCATTGGTATTTCCACTTTTTAACCGAGTAACCAAGGCACAGAGCATACGGCATGTCCTGTAGTAGTAGGTAAGAATTTCTACTAAAAGGGCTGTGAAGCCCAGAATACAAAAGGGAAGCATCACCAGCCTGCTGTTCCTCCTGCTCCCCCATGTACACCTGGAAGGTGCACTTTTGCTCCATGCTGCTGTTCACACTGAAAGGAGTCCCCTCAGAGGAGAGCTGCCAGAATGACTCCCATGTCTCAGCTTGCCCAGAAATGCCCATTGCCATGCAGCTCTTGGAAAGTTAAATGTTTTGATATTGAAACATCAAGGGAAAGATTTGAAAGTGCCACGTGTCCTGCTGTCTCCCTCAGATACGAACTAAGTGAGAAGATGCTTTCTGCTTGTCACCTGCTGAAAAACAACATTGATGACCCCAAGGCATTGACCAACAAAGATGTGGTAAGCAATGCAGGGCAAAATTCTCTTTGAGCAACAACAGGGAAATTTTAGGGAGGGATAACTTCTTGTTTTACAGGGCTGGAATTGCAGTGGCTGGGCAGAAGAGGATATCGTCTTTCCTGGAAGAATCACGAAATGCTTTTTCTATCAGGAGACGTTTGTCTAGAGAATGTGTTTGTGCTCTTTGTGCTGGGATGTTTTCGTTCCAAGACACATGCTTAAAAATAGTAATGTGAAAGTGCAGTTTCAACACATCCATGCATTCCCATGTTATTTCTGTAAGCGTTGCTCTAGCCCTGCTGTGGCTGGAACTCAGTTGTCACACTGGGAAGCTGCATGGGGTGAGGAAGCTGTTTCTTCCCATGACAAAAGCCCAGGGTCTGCTCTGGACCTGAACGAACTCTGCCTCCTACTAAAGGCAGGGATGCATGTTTCTTTCTGTCTCGCACGATTGTATTTGCTGCATATAGGAATTGCCTGTGCCATTTTCTGAGGACGATCTGAAAGTAAACAAACACCAGTCACTACTTAGTGATACGAAACTGCATTTTACATTTGTTACAATGCTATGTTGTAAAATGCAGGAATCCACTATGAGTCTCCTCTGTGATGGTGCATCTGCAGCTTCGCAGGGAAACTAGCATTATGTGTGTATAATTCTGACATTTATAGGCCCAGGAACGTTTTGAAAGGCTGGTTAATACAGGTGTGAAGGGTAATTTCTAATCCTGTGTCAGTCCTTCAGGAGTAGTTTAAGGCATTCAAAGAACAAATGCTTCAGGCCTTGTTGGAGTTGAAAGTGTCAAAAATGGCATAATCAGGTGATAATCTCTGTCTTGGAAGTGTGATTTCAATTTACACGTTACTTTCTTATGCTTAAAGTGTTTGCCAGCACAAGTGGTGCTTTGTAGCTGGAAATGTCAGACTAATCAGCTCCTGTTCTCTGCCTAGCTGCTGGTAAAGAAGTCTTGTCCAAAAAGGGAAAACTTTAGTACAGTTAGGAATCCATATAAATTTCCCCAGCTTTTTCCAACTCCCTCAGCTCTTGTAGCTGCTGTTTATGCCAGAAGGAGCTGCAGACTGCTCCCATTGGGATGTCATGGATTACTTGAGTAAAAGAAGTGTACCCCTTTGTAATATGTGTGGTACTGTGACTGTAAAGAATAAATTCCTCGTGATATTTTGCACTCAAAAATTTATAAAGTCAAAAAATATTCATAGTGTGTTACTTCATCACCATTTTTGTGCTTCACTCAATGTTCACAGTATGTGTGGTCTTTAATTAAAGTGGATTGGACCTTGTAAGTTTTTATAATAGGAATATTGATGTAGAAGCATGTAAAATATTCTCCCTTTACCAGACGTGGTCCCCCTCTAGAGCTGCTGGTACAGATCCTCTCTGCTTTCTGTAGAGGCTAGAGAAGTCTGCTGAATAACTTCTCTGCAGAATTGTCCTTGAACTCTGTGGTCACCTTGCAGATGGGGGCTTATGAGGAGAGAAGATGGACATGCAAGTCCTTCCATGAATTCCCATTTCTGAGAAACTGGATCACAAAATGGGAGCTGGCAGTCACTGCGGGAGCCCCTTTGGCTCACGGCTAGGCCTGCTTTACCTAGGTTCCCAGCAGACAGTTGTCTGGCCTACAAGCCTCCTACCCCTCCACCCTCAGTCCATACCAGTGGGAAAGTTTATCCTGAATGTCAAACCTGCATCTCTTGTTGCAGCTTAAATCCATTGCTACTTCACCCATACATCCTGGAGGTGAAAAACTGGTTCTTTTCTCATTGTAACAGCCTTTTGCACTGTGAAAACATTACTGTGTTCCTTTTCCTGAGTGTTCTTTCAGCAAAGCATCTCCAGTCCTTCCTGTCTCTCCTGTAGGTCAGATTTCCTTGACATCTAATCATTCTTGATGCTCGCCTTTGAAACCATTTTGACTGCATATTTCATGTCACTCAGTGTTCAGACAGGACATGGTAGTCCAGTAGTTGCCATCACAGCATTTGCCAGAGAGAAGGGACTGCATCACATGCTGTGCAAGCTATAAAATTATTTATTCACACCAGAACAGTGTTTACCTGTTACATGGTAGTGTAATGTTGTTTGCTTAGGTTCAGCCTGTGATCCTCTGCAATGCCCAGCTATTCTCCTGCAGAACTGCTGTCTGTCCAGTTCTCCTGTACTTGGTGCATTTAATAACATTTAATACTCAGGACAGGGCCTAATTGCCTTAGCGTGCTGTTTTTCTGGTCCCTGAGAAATGTGTGTTCCTATTGCTCTTGGTCTTAGGTTTGTCAGTGATTTATAAACTTGGTTAAGTATTTTATGGAAAGGGTTAATCCCAAGCCTCATCTCTGTTGACCAGTATTTGTATTTGATACCCATTAGTTCTGGGGGTAACCCCTATCCTAAAATGCAGTGCCTTCACTGATGTAATGTCCCTGAAAATAAGGTGAATTGAAGGGAAGTAAACAATCAGTTTACCTTAAAGAGAGGTTTAGTCAGAGGGGGAGCTTTAGCCCATGAATCTTGTTTGTGAGATGAATACTCTTCCCATGTTGACTAAAAAAGGCCTGGCCTCCTGCATCACTGACTTGTGGGATGGCAAGTCCTTTAAATAGAATGCCCATATGTAAATTTTTCTGTCTTGGTTTTGGCAGAGGTTTTGTTTAAATACCATCCAGCACGAGTGGTTTCGTGTCTCAAGTCAGAAGTCAGCTGTTCCTGAAATGGTTGGAGACTACATAACTGCTTTTGAAGAGATTTCTCCCACTGTCCTCAGACATGTCATCAACATGGCGGATGGAAATGGAAACACAGCCCTGCATTACAGCGTCTCTCATTCTAACTTTGAAATTGTAAAGCTTCTTCTGGATGCAAGTAGGTTGACTGTTTGGTTTTTTTATTGTTGTTTTGTTTTGTTTGTACTGCAATCCTCACAGGTAGAATTGTTGATGAGTGGAAGGACACGTTTGGGCTTCCTCCAGCAGCAAATATTTCAAAAGTTAACATGGTATCTCACTTTGATAGTCTAGAATCCTTGTTTCTACTGCTAGCTTTGGAAATGATGGCTTTTGCAGAAGTTAATAAAACATGTAAGTGAACTATGTACAGTGCTGGTCGGGGTTTGGGACAGATTCATGGACCCCTGACTCTCAGACTGTAGCCCAGCTTCAACAGCTCCAGCCTCCAGCAGATTTCTCTGGTAGCCACGTGGCTGCTCTTTATCCAAAAGTAGAGTGCTGGTGTGAAAAGATGCATTCAGGTATAAACACCCATGTTAAACACCCAGATTAGTCTAGCCTTATCTCACTAGAGCAGTACAGAGCTGTTTCTGGTCACCATTGTGGGCTGTCTCTACTGTTCTCCTGAGAAACTGGAACGCTGTGGCAGTCTGCCATTTAGGAGCATTTCCCTGATAGATGAGCAATGTGATGATGCCTCATTTAGTTGCTTGTGTTGTTGCTTCCTCCTTTCAATCCCCATGCAACCCACATGGTAGTGGCAGAGAGGGGACTTCATTGCATCTGCTCCCCATACGTGCTAAACCAGAAGGCAGTGAACAGGAGGTGTCACACATTGGAGCTGGTCCCAAGCAGGATGTGATTTGTTTAAGCCCAATTTTGCCCCCTGACTGAAGTTTCTTTCTGAAAATTAGTTATAAAACCTGTCACAGTTGGTTGTGCAGGTCAGCTAGGCCAGCAACATGGCTGGAATGAAATGCATTATTTGTAAGCCTGCAACGTTTATAAATCCAAAAGCACAACACCAGATAAACAAGGACCTTCATGATACAGATCTCAGCTTTAATAATCCAGCACATCTGTCACACATGCGAAGACCTCCTCAGCAGGAAAGCAAACACTTTGAAATCTCTGGGCCTGTTTGAAGGCAGCCAGTTGGGAAGAGTGACTCAGGGCAGGGGAATGTGGGGAATGTCAGGAGGACAGTGCAATGCAGCAGGCTGCAGGGCAGGGGGAAACTGCTCCTCTGCTTCCTGGGGTCTCTAAACGCAAGCACACTGATGTGTTGCTGGGAGTCAGGACTGATACGGTTTACAGCAATCACGTGTGTTATTATGAAAATGGAAGTTCTTAACAGTAAAATCCAACAAATGTGACTGGTGCCAGGTGATAGTGAGGTGATGTCTAAATGGTGACTACAATCAACTTTGCAGTGTGAGTATATCACAGGCAGGTTCCTGGGCCAAGAGCATGGTGCCCATGTGTTTGGAGGGAAAAGCAGGTGAGACAGGAGACTCTACATCACCAGGCAGCATTACCAACAGAGTAAATAGGAAAATACCTTTTCTTCTTTCATTAGTCATATAGAAAAAGAGCTGAAATGTGACCTCAGGAGATACATCTCTGCTGAAGTAGTCTAGTCAGGGAAGGAGAACATCACTTCCAACAATTATCAGTTACTCACGAAGCAATGTGTGTAGCAGAGTGTCACATTATGTGGCTTCAGTGGCTTCCCAGGAGCCAAAAAAAGTAAGTTGTGTAACTGGTTATGAGGTAAGACAGGTAATGGTTATGGAACATGGAAACATATGTACATTTTTACACCTGCACTTGTAGTTCTTCTGCAACATTTTCTCTTCAGAATAAATATGAAGAATTTCCAGAAACATTTTTGCTTGTTCAAATACCTGTGGTGCAATTTAATACTAAGTCTAGAGATATTTTTTATGTAAGTCTTTGCTTTCCAATATGATGAGCACACTCAAAGACCTGCTTTCTGGTAAACTAATAAGCCCTGATGGATTTCTGCAGATATTCAGGAACAGAGACAGATTGGAGATTAGATGTGAATGAGAAGGAGAAATCTGTCAGCTCCTGGCACTAGTCAAGGTAGTTGTGTGCATTTGTTCCCAGAGTACCTTTCTTCAGAGTCAAATACTTTGTAGAGCTGGAAACAGTCTTTAACTGTAAGGTCTTTTCTACGGCTACAAAACATCTCAGAGTACACTTGCAGATCCTCAAAACAGCACCAGTTACAAGAAAACATTTGTACTGAGGAGAAATGTATTTTCCATTGACCACGTTGCTGGACTATTTTTGTTTTACAGTGGGGAACACCTTGGGAGACTCTCCTGATCGTGTTTCCAGGATTTGGACCCGTGACCCATTTTGGGTCATGTTGAATTTCAGACCACTTACTTGTATAAAAGAAAACCAAAGCTCTAAATGATGACATACAAAATGTCGTTGTGTTCTGCCTCGCATTATACACATAGTAGAAAGGGATCCTTTTCTTTCTCAGGCTCAAGAGCACCCCTGTTTATTTATTGAATTGCTTCCATTATGAGAGTAATTGCTGCCTTTTTTTTTTTTTTTTTTAATGGGCTGCTCTACTAACAGTTTATTCAGTTCATTTGCACAATTGCTGCTTTTTGGGTTCCTGCTTTCCAAAGAAATTATCTCATCCCTCTGCAGATGTCTGTAACGTAAATCATCAGAACAAGGCCGGCTATACCCCCATTATGCTCGCCGCTCTCGCAGCTGTGGAAGCTGAGAAGGACATGAGGATAGTGGAGGAACTGTTCAGCTGTGGGGATGTGAATGCGAAAGCCAGCCAGGTCAGCCAAATGGTTCACAAGATACCGTTCCCACTCCCGTGGCTTTTTACCTTTCCTTTCATGTTCGCTTCCCCACTCCATTGGTACTGCTTTTGTAGTACCAATGCTTTTGCTTTTTGCTCTCAACCTCCATGGTCTCTTGATATTTATACTTTTGATTGCCGTATACATAATGGATCCATGGAGGAACACTTGAGCATCAGGTCTAGATGTCTCCTATTAAAAAAAATGATATGAAAGAATCATTACTGGATTTTGGGAGGCATTTACGAATTCTGCAACATTTAGTTCTTTCCAAGGAACTCCAGATGTCTGGAAATGGGTATGATGTCTTTCATTAATGTAATAAATAGCAATGCAAATGTGGGATACATTATGTGTAAAAGGTATTCAAATAATGACAAGCAGAGACTTGATGGTCCTATATAAAGTAACGCTTTTTTTTTGCCCCCAGAAGAAATCCAATGCCAACAACAACAAGAAAAAAGCATGCATGCTTTGCCACTGATTGTCTGTGATTGTGGTGATTTTTTTTTCTCTTCTTTTTGTGCAGGCTGGCCAGACTGCACTGATGCTAGCTGTGAGTCATGGGCGGATAGACATGGTTAAAGCTCTGCTGGCCTGTGGTGCAGACGTCAACATCCAGGACGATGAGGGCTCTACAGCTCTGATGTGTGCTAGTGAACACGGACATGTAGAAATAGTCAAACTTCTGCTGGCTCAGCCTGGGTGTAATGGCACCCTGGAGGACAATGTGAGTTGCCTTTCCAGATAGCTTCTCCACTCCAAAATGTTTTTCTAATTTAGTTTTTGGATTCATTGGAGAGCTGCTGAAATCTACTGACATGAATCTCAGACTCACAACACCAAAGTACCAAATGCATGAATCCTGTTTTGTGGTAGCAGCTGCTGAGATTATTTGCCTTGCTGCCTGTGCTTGTCTAACAGACCTACCCAGTAGCAATGTTTGTAGTTAGCTGTATGGATGTGCAGTGATCAGAAGAGAAACCATTTGTGAGTTCATGGTAAAACATCCTTCTCACTTTCCCTCCCCGTCTCCCAGGAGTCTTCCAGTTTTCAATTAGGACCTTATCTGGTGACTTAATGGCCTTGCTGTATTACTTTTCTGTGTCATGGCAAGCATCAGCCCTACATTTCTCAGAGGGTGTTTGCTCAGTAGGTACACCACGACTTTCAGGAGTACAGGTTGGGTCTGCCAGTCATTATGCCACATTGCTCTGACAATAAACAGATGCAGGGTGCGGCCTCAGTGCCAAGTGAGACACGGGCATATTTCTTGTTTGCAGAGATCACTGCAGCCTACACTGTCCTTGAACAGAGATTATTGGTCTGTAGAGTTCTCAAGCTGGAAAATGTTGACTTAGCTGGTTAACAACATCACTTTTTGGGTACATTTCACTTCTTCCTGTTGCTTTCAACTCCGGAACACTGAAGTGGAGCCTGGGTTTGGGATTTCACAGAATCACAGAATCGTCTAGGTTGGAAGAGACCTCCAAGACCACCTAGTCCAACCTCTGAAATTGGGAGGGTTTGAAATTTGAAATTTGGGAGGGTTTGTGTGGTTATGGGTTGAAACTGTTGTAGAGAGGCAGGGGCAACATTTCTGTTGACTCACCTGCTGCAGGAGCCTCTCTCTGCCTCTTGCCAGCACTTTGTAATGCCTGCCTGAGGGGAAATGTAGGAAGGCTGTGGTGTAACAAACCCTTTTTAGGGCAATCCTGGTTACTGCAGCCTGGATGCTGTTAGCACTATTAATTGTGTCAATAAGTCTTTATGGGAACATGGTATTTAACTGTTCTGGTAGGTAGTTTATAACGTTTCCCAAGCAAAGCTTGTCTGCCACTTACTCATTTTGTAATGGGTTTGTTCTAAGAGAGTCCGAGATTTTTAGCATTCCCCTAGCTGTACTTAATGCAACTGAGACTTCTCCAGACAGCATCATCAGTAGTGAGCTGAGCTTCGTACTGCTGATGTGTGCCACTCCGGTAGTGGTTTACGTCTCTCTTTTAAGAACCTTGTTGTTGGTGCTGTTGCTTGTGGAGTATTTGGCTTGCAATTTGTTGCGTTTTATGTTCTATTTCCCTGTCTGCACAGGGCAATTAGATTTCTTTATAGCTGCTCCCTGTGTTCTCCTAAGAAGACTTTCCACTTGGATGCTGTTCATCATTTCCCATGCTGGAGAAAGGGTTTGAAGTTCCCTTACATTGGTTGTGACCTTTCTAATACCAGTGATACAGCAGTGTCTGGAAACCATGCTCCACTCAGAGAGCCAGCCTAAGAGGCAGTCTCTGTAAGAGGACTTCTCAAATGGGACCAAAAACGAGGCGGTGGACCAGCAAGCCACTGTGATATTTGTGCTGAGGTTGTAGCTGCCTGCCTTGTAAGTTAAACACCAACAGAGAGCAGCGTGTTGTAGCTACACGGCACCTCAATTTCAGGAAGGGGAGGGCAGCAAGGAAGGCAGAGTTGGGGTTATGGCAGGTTCCTACAAGAGTGCCCTCTGACAGCTCGGAGGTTCACATCACAAGTTGTCTGACATCCCCTTCCTCACCCAGGTCTACAGGGAAAACAGTAGGTTGAAATTTTGAACTTGAATTTATTAACACCGGTTTCAAATAGATTGAAATAATGTGAAATAAAATGGATAAATAACTGGAATAAATCGAAATAATTGAATGAAACCAGTTTCAATAAATTCAGAAAAAGACTCTTTGCTTCTAACAGCCTCAACAACTATGGTTTCTGAAAGAAATAGTATCTCCTGAGAAACTGAGGTGACTATTGGACTGGGAAAGCCCATTTATTGGTAGTCAGACTGCCATCAAGGACCATTTAGAGCTATGAATGGAAGTGTTCTTAGTTTTAATGGGAGTTATAACACAATGATCCTCATAACAACAGTTATAATACTTGAAGAGCGTTTAACCCTCCTTTACCTTCTCTTCCACTCCTCACTGACACAGTAGTTTCTCTCAGACCAATCTTCTGAAATCACTGGTCTTTCACAGCTCTGCATGTAATGTGTGATAATGGCGTGCTCATTCTTGCTCAGCAATAATCTAGTCTTCTTGTTGAGAGAAATTACGAGGCCTCAGACAACTGGACTGCCTCATAAAACAGCAGCACAAGGCTTGTTGTCACTTAATTATAATAAAAGAAATTGAACAAGACTCTAAATTAACCCAACTGTCTGAGCAGTAGGACCTCCACTTCGGTAACTTCCCTTCTTTGTGAGCCGATGAGGCTTTAAGAGACCTGTGAGAGGACACAAACACTAATTCTCTTATTTCTTCTTCTTTTCTCTCAGGATGGCAGCACAGCACTTTCAATAGCCCTGGAAGCTGGACATAAGGACATAGCAGTTCTCCTTTACGCCCATGTCAACTTTTCCAAAACACAGTCCCCGGTTAGTACACAACCTCCTAGATATTTTGAACAGTTTACATTTTAACTTGCGTCAATCCAAGTTAAAACTTGAATGTTTTAGTAAAACATGAACAAAAAGGGAAACCCGCTGACAGCTGTACAGCGAATGAAATTTCAGGTTTATTCATGGGATAATTTTATACTGGTAAGTGAAATGTATATTTTAAAATACAAACTGGCTGCAGTAGCCTGATCCCTGGCTGAAGGATACCTCCTCCTCCCTTGTTGCTGGGGGTGAAGATAGCTTGCTGGCAAGGTTCACACAATATGGCTAGCATGCAGAGGTATTCTTGCGTCATTGTAATACTAATTATTGACCTGGTCACGAAAACAGAGTTGTTTCTGGAGTTACAACTGTCCTAGATATTCAGGTAAATATCCACCTGTTCCTGCATACACGACTCAACCTCCTGATAAACTGCTGATAAATGCTTCACTGTCTAAACAATGCTCTCTCGATCAGTAGGTTGTATGATAGTTGGTACTGTACTTCCCAAAATGGGGAGGAAAAAAAGATTAATTTTGTACTTAAGGGATTAAACAGAGAGCTTGTGAGTGCTGTGTTCTCATTTGGCAGACTAAAATAATTTCCCTTTGATTAATTGTTCTTTCCTCTTTTCTAGGGCACACCTAGGCTTAGCAGAAAGACATCGCCTGGTCCTACCCACAGAGCAACATTTGAGTAGTGGTGTGTGAATATCTGTAAAAATCTTAATGCCATCTTCAAGCTGCTAAATGTTACTGTTTTACTGAGACAGATACTGAATGTAATTGTCTTGTGCCTGAACTCACCAGCAAAGTGAAAGCAGAGATCTAGTGCTAAAGATAGAAAACTACAAACTTGAAGCAAGCATATAGTGAGATAGCACTCAGCTGAGAGCCTTAGCCAGAACTGTTCTTTTGCTCACCTACTCATCTTTCCATACACTGGCATAAATCATGTTTTCTTTGCTATAGATTGTCCTTCCCTATGTTGTATACTGCCTAAAAGGTCTAAAGCTATCCTTGCAGGGGTCCCAGTGGCTTGTTTTTAATCGTTCTAAAATATTTATACTTACTGTGCCTAGACTTTATCACAGTAACATTCTGATAAATTTCATTCCAACACGATTTCGATGTTTTTAATCATTTTGAAATTCAGAAGTTGCAGTTGCTTAAATAGTGAGCTCCGTGGAGCTTGAGCTGGTGGGTAACTGGGTTAGATACTGGGGATAGGTCCTCTCATGAGGTCAGAAGTTCACTAAGTAACTTGTTGCTAATTGGGGATAATGTATAACTTTTTATATGAAAGATAATAGTATCTATAAAATTAACTCACACAGTATTTTCAACATTTTATATTCCTTGATAATTAAAAACTACATGAAGAATTACATGTCATGTTACCATATTTTTATTAACTGTGTCAGTGTATAAGCTCCATACATGTTTATTGGAGAGTAAAATTAGAGGTACCAGCTGTATATTCCCCTTGAGTGGAACTGAGTGTAGTTCTCGGTGCATATTTATGGAATGCTATTACCTTGTCACATTCACTTTAGTCATGTGTATTTAAATGTTTGAAGTGCCTTAGACTCTTGCCATATTTTCAGAATAAAATTTCATTATGCTGTTTTACTCCTCTCCTGTTTTACGTGTGATTTGTCATCATCCAGAAATGCTGCAAGCTACACCTGCAGCAGTGAAACAGGACAGATGGGTAAGTCAAGGCAGGAGGACTGGATTGTTCAACCCCTGGGGGCTGCTCATGCAAACAGCATCGTGGCCCGCATTAGTATTTTCCTGCAGACTGGAAGGAAAAGCTTTGCCCAGGATGGTCTGCCTTCACTGATCTTGTGCTCGCAGTGAAGGCTGGACCCTTTGCTGAACTGGGAGAGAGCTGGCCTCCCTCTCCTGCCTGGGTGAGGCATCACAGGGAGGCACTGAAGGACTGCGCTCAAGTGGTTTGACCTAGCTCTCTGCATAGTTGCCAGCTGAAGTGAAAGCCTTTGGGCTTTGTCTTCCAGGGCCAAATGCCTCAGCATAGCAGTCCCAAACAAGACCCTTCACTTACGCCCTTTGCTTTGTCAGCTACTCGCAGTTGGAGACGGTGCATGCTTCCCTATGTGTCCATTGTCACCAAGGGAGGCGCCTCGAACCAGCTGCCACAGATCCACAGTGCAGCACTGTCTGCCTGAGAATCGGCCACACATTCAGAGTACATGACATCAGCATGGGCTTCCTAAGAAATTTAATGTTCACACAGGAGCTGGGTGGGCTTTGGTTCAACCCTCCCCTGCTAAAGCACACTGCTGGAAGAGCTGGTCCCCTTGGACATACTGTTTCTGTACCAAAAACCCCACAGCATCATTTGCAGTCAGTGAAGCCTGTGCCTGGGGAAGCAGCACCACTGACAATTCTCCCAGTGTGTGCTTCAGCACTGGGAGAGGGAGCTCGCATGCAGCAGCTGCAGCAATAGAAGCCATGGCCTGGTTAGACTGGGAAGCTTTTGTGGCTTTCCAACACCCCTACAGCTACATCTTCCCCAACAAGCTCTCAGGAGAACAGGCTCAGATGCTCTCATTGCTGTCCGAGGCCAGGTTGGGTCAACAAGGCAAAAGTGTCTCTTGTTTTTAGAACTGTTTATCTGCCACCTCTTGCCACTATTTGGACTTCAGTTTGCTTTCCAAGAGTTAATTTGTTCTTGTCCTTAGGAGTTTAAGGCACATGCTGTGATGGTGTTAAATCAAGCTGATGAAGATGTTGTATCACCAGGTCACCAAGTCAGAATTTGGACCAGGGACAGGTTTCTACTTTCTGTTACACCAGGAGTATAACTTTTATTTTTCACTGGTTTTACCAGCAACCACTTAGCTGTGCTTCCTTAAGGAAATAAGTAGTCGTACTTTTAACGCCAACTTATATCTCATGACAGCAGTTTTAAAGCCTGTAGATTACGCTCCAAAGTCTGACTTTGTTAAAGAGTACGTTGAGCCATCTGACAAAGTCCTCCCCTATACAAATACAAAATACAAAAAATACAAAAAAATACAAAGTCTCTGTATCGCCGCTGCAAATACCTTTCAGAATAGCATGTCCAACACGTCTTTGCCACCAAAACAGTTTTTCAAACAATGATTTTTGGTGCTGTACTACCACACTGCTACAGTGGTTCATTTGCATACACACGTTTGTATATATTGTAGCCTGAGGCAAAAAGGATTTGAAACACCTGTTAATTTAGATTTCCAATTAGTGGGCCATGATTCTTGTGATCTGGATTGGTGCAAGTCCGTGTCTCTTCTGCCACAGCTCAATGGGAGTCTTGGGCACACAATCACCCTAGAAGGGTTTAAAATAACTGGTTCCATGATTTAAGTGTGAAGTGGCGGAGAGTCACCAAACATAACTTTATACGTCTTTTTACCTGAAGATAAGCATAAGAAAAGCTGTGTGGACCATTCATTGGTAAGGAGTCAGCTTGAAGGTCGCACCCAGAGGGTGGTTGTCAGTGGCTCTATGTCCACGTGGAGGCCGGTGATGAGTGGCGTGCCTCAGGGGGCTGTCCTGGGGCTGGTAGTATTTTACAGCTTTATTACTGACATAGACAGTGAGATCGAGTGCACCCATTTTTTGGGTGGTTCTGTGCAAAGGAGTTGGACTTGATGATCCTTGTGGGTCCCTTCCAACTCAGGATATTCTATGAGTCTATTGGTATTTTGCCAAAGTCAAGGAATGCCTTCTGTCATCTGACCTAAAATTCTGTGAGGGGAGACACAGTGGATTGAGCAATATAAGCAACTTAAATAAATAAATATATAATAACAATAATTACTTAGCATTTTGTTCTCTTTGATGGCTCTCCTGTCTCCAAGAGGTTAACACCTGAAGCAGCTGACACTGTGAAAGTCAGGGCTTTCCCCAGGAAATAGTTAGAAGGAGCCTGAAAACATTTAGACCCACCAATGCCCTCTGCAAGCCAAGTTGAATTCCACCTGCTAATGCTGGACAGGTGCTGGGATGAAGGGTTTTACCATGCATACCAGCTCTGACTTGAATTCCCCCTACACGCTCTCCCAGGCATTTGTTTTTCAATTCAGATCAGATGGTGATTGACTCTCAGTATATCCAAGAATGATATTGTCGTCACCTTTGAACTCCAACTGTCAGTGAATATATAAAAGCTCTGGCACTTTTTCAAGGCCATAAAGAACTTCACTGTTTTTTTTCCAGTTATACCGTTACACATTAAGTGAGGCTGAGTGCTGTTTGCAATCACCCTGGCAGATAAGAAGTGACGGTTACCAGAACTGAGTTTTACTGTGATGGAAATTAGCTTACAGACTGTTGATCTAAATGCAATGACTAAAGAAGGCATTTTTGCAGGACACACTTTTGGAGTTTTTATCTTCTTGATGCAACTGGAAGAACTGAAGTTATTCCAGAAATAGCTTTTATGTCTGTTTCTCTTGGTGTCTCATGCTTTTGGATGAGAAGTCTGGCTGCTCCGAGTCCAGTTCAGCCATGGTGTGAGTAATGCAAGCCTTGGCGTCAGTCCCTGACACACAGGACTGGCTCTGTTTGCTGGGATGGAAGAGGCCCAAAGGCTACAGACGTCCTCATACCTTTGAAAGGCAGCAGCAGATCTGGCCAGCTCAGCGCTCACACAGTTCAGCTGTGAGCGGCTCTCTTCACTGGGTTCTGTGGCTGTACGCAGGTCAGTAAACTTTATCTTTCCTGCATCCAGATTCATCAACAGAAAGCTTAATGACAAACCTGCCCTGGCAAAAAGGAGAAGCATCAAAACAGAGGCTGTGTCCCCAGGGTGCAGGGCTAACATAGATGCTTTGGTCTGCCCTTGAGAGGCAACAAGAACCAGCGGAAGGAGGTCAAGGAGCAGTGTCAGAAAACATGCACAGAGGGTTTTGTATTAAACATTCTTAGAAATGACTATAGAGGGATTAGAGGAAAGGGGATCCCAGATTCAGGTTTGTTTCATAATCCATTTTGGAATTGCGAAAGTGTTTGACCTCACTACTCACAGCCTAATGTAATGCATGGTGAAGTCAATGAAAAAGTCTCCACTGATTTCAGTTGAATTTGGCTGCTGTGGCTCTCTGCATGCGTATGCTGAACTGGTGTGTCCATTCAGAGTTCATCTAACTGGTTGCTGCCCATTTCTGCGAGCTGCTGCACCTTCTGTTTGGTTGGTATATCATCCAACATATCAGTACCTCATTGCTTCTCAACAAGTACAAGAGAGAGTGCTCTCAAGCAGCAATTGCATGCTATCAGCAAGACTATTTGGGAACACCTGAATAAGATATTTTGCAAGAAACAGTATAACTTTTTTTTTTTTTTGGTAAAGATGATTGTAGCAATTTATTAAAAGTGTTTGTGAAACAGCATGTCTGTTTTCCTGCCAGGTTTTTAGGCAATGGGAACAAAGCACGTGAGTAAATCATGCTGGAAGCAGTACTGCCTTACGGCTGTATGCATACATTGGTCAACACATCACATGGTTCTTTGTTATAGGTGATTAATGAAGTCAATGCCTCAAAAACTCTGCTGGAAGTGTTCTGCTTCCTTAATGATGTGCACATCCAGCTTTTCACATTAAGAGAAAAAGATAAGCCTTTTCCCCCCCACACACATCCACTCCATGTATGAATGATCCATCCCTGATGGATGCTCATGAATGATCATCAAGAAAAAATTTGAGTTTTCAAGCAGTTGCTACCTGTGAGCACCTGCAACCTTTCAAAGGATGGCGCCAGGCATTGCAGCAAGCTTGATGAGCTTTATTTTTCTGTATCATTTTATCCACTTGCTCCCTTGCGCTGTTCTGCTGCTCTGGTTGAGTGATATTCTTCCCCCTTGGCCACTTCTCACTGGGAACAACTACTGTGCATTTTCTGTTTGGTTAGCCAACACAACCAGTGCCACCAAAGATAAATTGCCTTTTAAATAATTCTTGCTATATAAAACTGCCCTTCAGAGACCTCTGCAGTAGAGATCTGTAAATAAAGGCATCATTATACTCTTAACTGAGGATTATTAAATACATTCAGCCATGAATAGAAAAAGTCAATCTCCATGTCTTCTAGACATAACTACAATTATTTCCAGGATTATTGCTTAGATAACACAAGGGGTAACATTCTTTTCAAAGCAATGCAGACGGTTTTGTATGAGCTGTAAATGCTGGTCTGAATGGGAGTAGAACAGAGACATTTCTAGGAGATGTACTGGCATTTTTTTCTTCAGCTTTTCATTTAATGGCTGTAGCCACAGATGCAGAAAAACCCTTGCTGCATTTCCCATAGAACTTTGGCTAGCCAGAGTTGAAAGTGTAGCTCATGTTCCCCCAGTAACATTGACATTCCACATTCAGCCACATTAATTTCCCTGAGATGAAGATAAGCCATTTCATTTGCATACCAGGGCAAAGAGGCAGACTACTTTTTGACTCCTTGGCCTTCATATCACACCGTTCTTTAAGGCACAAAAAGCCACCTGCTGTCTGTGGTGGTCAAACTGTGATTCCCTTTGCATTGCTCTTGGACATTTTCTGGGCCAGACAAGCAAATTTTCTCTAGTCCTCAGGGTGATTGAGACTTGTAGGCCTGCCAGTTACAACCCTGTGGCACTGGGGAAGTGTGAGCAGGCAGGAACTGGCCCAGGAAATGGATTCCCCACACAGTGCAGTCATTCTTGCAAATTTGTCATGAGAATTTTCCAGTCCAACCACATACATCTGCTCAGAGTCTCTTTATTGTGGTGGTTTAATCTGCAGGAGGTGGTTTAATAGCAGGAGGAGCAAGAAGCATGTTAATGTCTTCCGCAGTGGATGCTGATTTGGGAGGTGTGTGAATGGAAGAGCTATACAGAGAGGTTGAGAGACATTAGAAATATGTCTCTCAACATAATAAATAATGTTTATTTATCTCATAATAAAATGAGATTTGGTTTAGGAAAATCAGACAAACAACTGAGGAAAAATAATACATGTTTGTAGGAGTGGGAGAAAGAAAGCTGTGACATGGAAAGAGAATTTGTCTGAGAGTACATTAAAGAAGAGCTGGCAGTGCAATGAGAGCAAAAATGGTCCGTGCATTATTTTTTCAGTTCTCTTCAGGTGGAGCAGAGGGGCACCTGACCCTGAAGGTACAGTGCAGCTTGGCAACATTTCCAGTCAGTGTGTCCCAAGGGACATGGCTACAAAGGCTGTTGCCATCAGCCTGGCCAAAAACAGCTGTTAACAAGTTGGAAGTTGAACTTGAGAAAGAAATTTCAAAGGATACTTATGTTTTGCTAAGAGATGAGTCCTATGTATAAGGAGTGTAAAACACCCCCTGGTATGCGATTGTGGAAATAGTGAACAGTACAGATGATTTCCAAAGGGGCAAAGAGATACAGCTAAGGGTGAAAAAGCTCTTCAGGTTAGCTTTGCAAACATTGGGTTTTAGTTCGTGAAATGCCTCAGTGAGTTTTCAAATTAATGTGAGCTTGTTGCCATCTCTGTCTATGTGTCACAGGATAATTGTACATTCCGGCCTTCATACAACAATATGAGTTTTGGCAAAACTGGGTCAACAATAGCAGACAGAGCAGACACACACAGATACATGAAATTGAGCATGTATGTTTGCACATTTCTGAAAACAGGCTACCGGTAAGAATTTGCATCCTGCCTTTAATCCATGTGAACGAAATCATCCGGTGCCTTCCCGTAGTGCCCCTTGTGTCCCCCAGAGAGCCCAGCCGTGCCACCAGGACCAGCAGGGTCTGGCTGTCCCTCGCGGCTGCCTCTCGAGTGAGCTCTCCATGGAGCAGGGAGACCTCTACAGACAGGATAAATCCAACACTGATGGCATGCGTTCGTAGGAAAATAACCAGAGTTACTGGCTTTTTTTTTTTTTTTTTTTTCAAAAGAAGAGGAGGAGAAGAAAGTATGCTGGAAAGTATAAAAAAGGCTTGAGATAAGGATAGTTTAATAAAAGGCAAAAGAGAGGGGGAAAATAAATAAATAAAAAAGCAAACTGGGAAGGAAAAAAAAATATTCTCTGCTTCCCATTAATGAGCAATGTTCGGCCACATCCCAGGAAGGAGGGCCTCAATACACGTGCAGTTGTTTGGCAGGACAGACGCCTTCAAAACGAGAGTCCCCCCTGCACCACTCCTTCCCCTTTCCCACCTTTTATTGCTGAGTATGACACCACAAGGCAAGGAATGTCCCCTGGTCGCTTTAGGTCAGCTGCCCAGGTGATGTCCCCTCCCCACCCCTTGCCCACCCCCTGCTGGCTCTGGAGGGTTTGGAGGGTGTCTAAGAGACACAACAGGGGTGCCATCGGCTGCTCCAGATACAGGTGCAGGCAGAGCAGCTGCAGGGAAAGTTAACTACATCCCAGCCAGACCCAGTACAACAGAGGATCTTTTTACTGTTCTGTTATTGTTGGAAGGGAACCACAAGGATCATCGAGTACAACTCCTGGGTCCCCAGAGGACTACCCCTAAAGTCAGACCATGTGTCTGAGAACTTTGTCCAAATGCTTCCTGAACTCTGACTGCTCGGTGCCGTGACCACTGCCCTGGGGAGCCTGTCCCAGTGCCCGACCACCCCCTGCGTGCAGAACCTTTCCCTAACACCCAGCCTGACCCTCCCCTGTCCCAGCTCCATGCCGTTCCCTCGGGTCCTGTCGCTGTCCCCAGAGAGCAGAGCTCAGTGCCTGTCCCTCCACTCCCCTCGTGAGGGAGCTGCAGGCCGCCATGAGGCCTCCCCTCAGCTTCCTCTGCTCTGGGCTGAACAAACCAAGGGACCTCAGCCACTCCTCATACATCTTTCCTTCTAGACCCTTCACCATCCCTGTAGCCCTCCTTTGGACACACACATCGCAGAGCAGAGCAGGACAATCCCTTCCCCCGACCAGCTGGCAATGCTGGGCCTGATGCACCCCAGGGTAGGGTTGCCCCTCCTGGCTGCCAGGGCACACTGCTGGCTCGTGTTCAGCTCGCTGTCGACCAGAAATCCCAGGTGCCTTTCTGTGTGGCTGATCTCCAGCCTCTTGTCCCCCAGTCTACACACATAGCCAGGGTTGCCCTGTTCCAGGTGCAGAAGCTGGCAGTTATTCTTGTTAAACTTCATGTGGTTGGTGGTTGCCTAGGCCTCTAGTCTGTCAAGATGTCATTGCAAGGCCTCTCAACCTTCAAGGGAGTCAACAGCTCCTTGCAATGTATTGTCATCCACAAACTTACTTAGAATACCTTTAAGTCCTGCATGCATATAATTTAGGAAAACATAAAGTCTTGGTCTTAGATAATTATTTTTTCCAACTTAATTTTGAATTAATTGCCTGCTGCTTTCTGCTGGAGTTTTGTACTTAAAAGGAGGCCCAGCAATATTCTCCTGAGATCTGGGATCAGGAGCTGGAAAAATGCTGTGGCCTCTGTCCCAGCGTTGCCTTTGGAAGGGAAGGAGTGACTATCATTGCAAAACAACTGCTAACAGAAGTGTAAGCTCCACAGAAAGACACCATGCCATGTAACCCAGCACTAAACTGTAAAACCTAAAGCTCCTCTATCATCTCAGCATGGAAGAAGTTTAGGAGCCTGACATTACCTTCCAGAAAATCGCAAGGAGTGGCTTAGTATTTTTTTTTGTCTTTTGAGACTGGTCTACAAAATATGAGGAGGGCTATCCAGGAGACAGGCTTTGTGATCTACCTCTGCTCTAGGAATTAAACTTTCCCTCTCATTAAAGGATGATTTTCTGAGGACTCTAATAATCACTTGCCATACCAGCTGGTGAGAGAGACACATTCCTGTGCCTGGGTGTGCCATTTCCAGCTGAAGTGTGATAAAGACACAAACACATGAGCTGTCCCTCACCAACCCTGACCAGCAGCTGTATTAAAAGAGCCACTTGCCATAATTTACAACAGATGAGGATCAAGATCAAAACTGTCTTCCAATTGAATAAAAGTTTTTGTATTATTCTCTTAAGTCTGGAAGAAAAGGTTCTTCAAAGATGGGTATAAAACAGGAAAATAAACTACTATCTACCTTAGGCCTGTCCAAGAAATGCTGTAGTCCACTGCTGGTAAGCACTACTGAAGGGCATGACGCAAGCTGCATTGGACATGCTGTTCCAGAACTGAACTATGTGAACTCAGGAACTAGCTATCCTGAAGAATTTTACTTGAAATGTAACACAAACTGAAGATTTGCAAGAAAAACAAGTGACTCACTTCCATCTCTGCCTCCTATACTTCTTTCCAGCATTGAAAGTAAATTAACAAGTCCCTCATCATAATGTGACTGTCTTTCCCACTGCTTTGATTAAATTAAAACACAACCAAGTGTGTGAAAGTTGTTCCTCCAGTTCCCTGCCAGAAGGAGGCTTGTGTTAACCAGCATTCTGAGGCCAGGGCACTCACAGTCTCCCTCTATAACCATCACCTGCATTGACCCACCTATAAACTATGATTACCTTAGCAACCTCACTTGATTTGATCTTGGACCTCAATTATTTTCAGTGTCTTTCGTTAGCGTTCGTTAAATTGGTCAAGTGGTGCCCCTTTGAACTTAACAATGATAGTAATATTTAGTAATGTTTTAGAGACCTTTGAATAGGAAGAGAAGGCAAATGCAACATATTCATTGGAACAACATTGCCAGACTCCATTACAACTCTTAACAAATAGGATGTCATGATCTGAACAGGCAAGTACTTTTTTTTTTTTTAAAGTAATTTTCATTTTACTTCTAAAGGTTTGTTCTTTTCTGTTTTGTTTTAAATGATAGAAGGGGTCTCATTAGAGCCCATAAAAGTAAACAGCTACTGGAAGTCGGTTAAGTTGGTTAAGGTATGTGTTCTTTACCCAGTGAACCAGAACATCAGGAGGCTGATGTGAACATCCAGACAGTTACTTACGATACGTACCCTTCAGCTGTTATAATATGGGGAATCCTACAGACAGCAGTTACGGTCTATAGTGTTCATGAATACTTGTGCAATTTTACAGGCGTACCCTACCTACATTCAAGTACCTAATAAACTATTTTCTCAGATAGTTAATTTATTATGAACTCTGAGAAGCAGCTTTTCAGTATTGAAAAGGCAATCTCCAGCCTTTTGTTTCTCAAAAATGGGTAAGAGAAAATAATAGCTTAAACCACCATGCAGCAAAGCTACTCTCAACCTTACTATGTGTTACCTGTTACAATTTCAAACTCTGAAGGTATTTAAATAGATTAAATAGATTTTATTCAGGCAACATGAATCATTACATGAACTTAGACAGCATCGCAGAGCTGAACCCTGAATGGCTTTATTCTGGCATCTGCAAGAGATTGTTTGCATAGGATGACAGAAAATGAAAATGTCTGACTAATTAGATTCCACACAATATTCTCATCACCTGACAAGGCAGCTCCATGTCTAGACAAAGCCAGCCTAATTAGAATTAATAGCCTGGCAGTCAAAATCATTTGTAACAATGTGTCAGCTTCCTTAGCACCTTCAAGCCAATAGAACTGGAGAAACTCAATTACTCCTAATTAGCCAATGTGCATATAAGATGTACAGAGATCATCAACCCCGACACTGCTGACTGACATACAAGTAATAGAAGAAAAGTGTTACCTAAGGAAGCCAACTATCTAGGCATTCTGATTATCTTTATCTTGATAGCACTGTGCAAAGCTGTCTGTGATGGGTGTAGGTCTTTTGGGGCCTGGATCTCCTGGATCCCTCCTCCATAATGGATTCTCAGCATGAAGGAGGGTAAGCCCTTGAGGATGAGGAGATCTAATGCTCTGTTTGCAGCATTTGTAGACCACCTCTGAACTGCCCGAATTCTGGAGGCTCCAGGGCACCGACAAGAGAGGGAAGAGGCTGCAGGAGAGGAAAGTCAGGCTGACAGGCCAAAGGAAAACCTTTTTCTCAGCTAGGAGGTGTGAAAGGTCAGCAGCTCCCTTCAAGTCATTTCACAGCATGGCTGATTAGGTAACAGTCATTTGACTTTGATTAAAATATATGGAAGAGCTCCGCTCTGGCTGGAGGCAATTCTGACACCCCCAGGTCCCCTTGCACTGCATCTGCACAGTGGATTTGAAGAAGACTGCATGCAGGAAGGGGGAGGAAATGAGGGAAGAGCAGCACAAAACTGCTTATAGACATGTGTGACACTGACTGATTTTATTAGGAAGTCCCACAGGAGGAAATGTGCTCCCATGAGAGCAGCATGTTACATAAAAAAGATACTTTCCACTTATTTACATTTAAAGAAAAAAGGAGAAAATAGAATCATAGAATCATTAAGATTGGAAGAGACCTCCAAGATCATCTGGTCCAACCATCACAGTACTACCAATGTTACCCACTAAACCATGTCCCTAAGCACCACATCCAACCCTTCCTTGAACACCTGCAGGGACAGTGATGCCACCACCTCCCTGGGCAACCCGTTCCAATGCCTGACTGCTCTTTCTGAGAAGAAATGTCTCCTAGTTTCCAACCTAAACCTCCCCTGGCACAACTTGAGGCCATTCCCTCTAGTCCTATCACTCGTTATCTGTGAGAAGAGGCTGACCCCCAGCTCCCCACACCTTCCTTTCAGGCAGCTGTAGAGAGCAATGATGTCTCCCCGAGCCTTCTCTTCTCCAGACTAAACAACCCCAGTTCCCTCAGCCGCTCCTCATAGGACTTGTGTTCCAGGCCCTTCACCAGCTTCGTAGCCCTTCTCTGGACATGCTCCAGGGCCTCGATGTCCTTCTTGTAGTGAGGGGCCCAAAACTGAACACTTGAGGTGTGGTCTCAACAGAGCTGAGTACAGGGGGACGATCACCTCCCTGGCCCTGCTGGCTACATTATTCCTGATCCAAGCCAGGATGCCGTTGGCCTTCTTGGCCACCTGGGCACACGGCTGGCTCATGTTCAGGTGAGCATCGATTAGCACCTCTAGATCCTTTTCCTCTGCACAGCTTTCCAGACACTCTCCCCCAAATAAATTCACAGAAGGCTGTTGTAACAATACATTTACTTTAGTTAAGCATGGGAATTAGGAACAATAAATAACCATGCACAGACAATTAAATAAATTGGGTAGCCAATCAACTAGAGAAAGCAAAAACTGGCCCTTCAGTCACCTTTGAAAAATAGTTGGAGACATCCCTCAGAAACCTGAAACTCCATCAGTTTTAGGTTATTTAAGATAAGGAATGTAAAATAATAATATCTTGCACAATTAAAAAAATGTAGGTAATAAAGCAAGTGCTTTATAATTTGAAATGATCTATTTGTTCCTTTAAATACCAATGGACTTGCTCAATGAAGTGGGAATTTAACTGTATCCATTAAAAGATTAAAGACCATAAATAAAAAAGTAGCAATTAATTGTGTTGCCTATTTTAAGAGGCTGGAGCTGAGTTTGTCACACTCTGGCAGTCTATCAAACTCAGCTCGATTACAGATGTCTTAGAGCTGAATTGATGATGATATTCAAAACTAAGGGCATTCCCTGCAGTAGTCGTACCCTGATGAAAAGAGCTCAAACATATAGATGGCTTATGTGATTCTATCATTCTTACAGTGTGAATTACAAATGTTAGAAATGTCAGCTTAATGAGTCATGCAAGAGTCTTCAATGTTCTAAGTCACTGGATCCAATTAATTTTTAAGTGTGCTGAAAATGAACAATGAAGACTGAGAAGAAGCAATCTAGTGGTTTCCCTATACTCACTTTTTTACTTCTATTTTAAAAGTCGCACCTAATAATGCTTCCAAATAGCTATCCAAAGTCAGTTATTAACCATGATTGAAATTTCCAAGGAGCTGACATCATATTCTCTTCAGCCTTTAAATCTGCAATGAAATGATTCTGACTTCTGTGAAGAAATATGGAAACACAGAATGCAGGTGTTCAGTGAAAGGAATTATCATTTTTTTTCCTTTTCTTTATCCCCGTTACTAGAAAAACTAGTTGCAGAATAGATATGACAAATGTGCATTTGTCCATGACGTTGTGCATGACATACATCCATTTTATTTGCTTCATTGTACTTGGAAGCTCCTTTGTTTTTGTATTGTGCTTGGCATGATGTAATGGAGTGAGTTTTGTTTCCAGTGAGTTGTGTTTTTATCAAGCACTGTGGGACAACATCATGGCTGGGCTTGCCACAATGAAGGTGAAGGGCCATCTGTTGTTCCAGGCAGGCTCTCATCTGTTGTTCTCTAGTTTGGGATAGGTTTGATGCTGTTCCTTGTCCCCTGCCAATGTCCCTTCTTGCACCTTTTGGAGAAGGATCCCCTGGGTGGGTCTGGATTTACGCTAAGAGAAGAGAATGTGAACTGAGTGTGCTGAAGAGCTCACACACTGCCTGCCAACAACCGTCGGTCTCTCCCAGCAGAGCTGGGAACAGCAGCTTTTCAGACTGAAGCAGCAAGATGTCCCTGTACTCGCTGGTTAAAGACTGTGTGTGGACCCTCTCCTCAGGGGTTCTCCTAGTAGCACATTGGGGCTCCAGATACCTGAAAGCTCTATGCCCTAGAAACATAAAAGCAACATCTAACTTGCATTAACCATTGAAAAACTAATTATAGGGTGCACAAACAAGCAATTGGGAGGTACTGTAGGTACACAGAAGCATTTTTCTGGACCAAGGAAGAATGAAGCGCTCAGAAGCTTATGTCTGAATGAAGACAGTTTAATTGAATGGATTTTTAGCAAAAGCTACCAGTGGATCATCAGATTTCAGAGATCTTGAGCAATGCGGCTGGTGCCAACACTCTATTATACTATCATAGAAAAGTGCCTAAGCTGACAACACTTGAGCCAATTTTAAACCCATTAAATACGGGGCATTTCAATGCAAGATACCGGTTTGGATCAGCCTGTTCTCAGAAGAAACCTTTACCTTTTTGTGGTAACCTGTATGCAGAAATCATCAAAGCATAAGTACAGAAAGAGACAAAAAAAATAGCTATATGCTGTCAGAAAGTATCAAGAAAATTCTCTGCTTGGAATACATAGCTTTACCAGTGGGATTGTGTTTTATGAGCCAGGGGGCAAAACTTCAGCTTTTATGTAAGTTAACGGAGGTTTAAAATAAGGAATGAATGAAAGAAAGAGAAGAGCTGCACAAGTATACATGTAAAACTGCAAAAAGTGCATGGCCTATTTATGCCACCTACTGGATTTTTCCTGAAGTATCTTTAGGCTATGTGCAGTAAACTTTGGATAGTTGTCACAATCCTGCTGGGCTGTCACTCCAGCAGATGCTTACCTTCACAGAGGGAGCTACGTGCACAGGCAGACCAGCTGACTGCTCACACAAGTAAATGACACACGTGGACTGACATAGCTCCAGGACTGGAGATAGGGGTAGCGGTACACCTCCTTATTCTGCTGACAGGATGGCTGTGCGGCAGGGCCAAGACATCCACAGCCCTCCAGCTTTGGATGAAAGCTAGGAGTCAGCACTAGGAGCCAGGTAGCAAGGAGTCTCACAGCTGCTGCCAGTGCCTCAAGGGAACGTGAAGGCACCATCTCATTCCTTTGCTTGACTCCCTCTGGCTGTCTCTTGGTATTTTGTTCTAAATGTCCAGAATTTTACAGATGCATTGATGTTTTCATAGGCAGTGCGAATGCTTTATCTTCTGTCCCTTACCCTTGCTGAGGTGCTGTCGGGAGGCCATAACTCCCTGGTGGTATGGTCTGTAAAATGGCCTGAGAGTCAAAAAGATCTGCTGCAACGAAAGGGTGAAACTGCTCTGGCTTGACTCACTGTCAGGAAAAAAAAAAAAAAAAGAGAATCAGATCCAGCGGATGCAGGCAATTCATAAGCCTGGGATATGGAGAATAACATGGAGGATTGAAGTAACATGAAAAGAGGTGTGGGTGACTGGGACACTAAATGATGTTGAGTCAATAGCATTTTGCTTTTGGCTGTGTTCAGCCCTTGCTCACCAGGCTGCTGCAAAGAGGTGACCACAGGGTCTGTAAGTACAATGCCCATGTTGCTGGGGCACAAAGCCAGGGGTCTATGACAGGGGCATGGAGAAAAGGGGAGAACTACACTCCTTCATGGCTAATCCATGGAGTATTGCTTTATTTTTTCCAGTTACTTAAATAGTTAATAATTAAGTTTCTTCATTCAGTGCAGAATTCCAGACTATGAATTATATATTATATATATATATATATATATATTATTTTTTTTTCAGAATAGTGTTAGAAAGAGGAACTCTTGGTTTAGCCACAGAACATAAAGAAGCAATGCAATCTCATCCCAGTTTCCTTCACACTCAGAGAGTCCTTTTTGGAAGCTAAGAGGATGGTCAGCTTTTATGGGGGAAACATGCCCTGCAAGATACTGAATGGCACTCAGCCCTGCTGACTTTGGTGAAACTAATGGTCTTTGCTTTGCAGGCAATGGTGTTGGATTTGGGTCCTCTGAATTTGTTGCTTTTCTACTGTGATGCTCAGTCATGCCAAATGTGGTGGTGGCGACATGACTTGTTCACATCTGTCCCACCAGACGATGACTTTGTTAGCAAATAAAACTTTTTCTAGGTGCAAGGGATCATCAAAAAACATGCATTAGCAACACTTGAAGACTTGAGCAAAAATGTCTAAGCTAAAGGATAGCCATCAGCTAACCAGAACACAAAGCAAAAATGTCAATTGATTCTTCCTATGATTTTTCACCAGAAACATTAATTACAGTTCCTTACTTCCAAAGGTGCCAGGAAATAGCAGTGATGTTTAGTCACCAACATCATTGTTGGATTCAAATTAGAAGCACCCAGACTTACATTAAATAAATGAATATAGTTTCCTGAAGACTTGCAGGGAGATTGCTCTGATATGTGTTGGAACTGTTAACAACCACATCTCCTATTCCTGCATGAGTCCAATGGACAGCCAACCCAGTAATGCGTTTACATACTCACCAAACACCCATTTAAAAAAAAAAAAAAAAAGGGACAAACCAGATTACACACTAAAACCATACTCAAAGTGTGGCTTGAGCTAACTAAACAAAGGAATTCATAGTTAAAGGATTGGCTGTGTACTTGTATTCAGCAGGCACCTCATTATTTCAGTGGCATTCATCCAGAACACAAAATACCACATTAGTACTACTAACAACTTTAATATTTTGTTCCTTACCAATAGGTTTCATAACATTATGGATAACAGGGATCTGTGCAGTTGTCCTGAAAAGCAGGAGTATGAAATACTACTTACGTGAAAGACAGCTGAATTAATATTCATCTTGGAACTGTTGCATTATTTGTATCTTGTGATTCATCTTTGAGTGTGGCTGTCCCGCTTAGTTCCTAGTGAAAAGTCATATATAAGCAGTTGGTGACCACTATTATTTCTCCTTTGTCCATCTTTGCCTTCTTTACATGCTGTGCTTCTCTCCTCTTTTCTCATTTTTCACTCCTTTCAGCTTTTCTCTTCCTCCTCCCACCATTTCTGATGTGTTTGTTCTTCTCCTGTCTTGACACCTTGGTTTTGTTTGTTTGTTTGTCTTCCTTGTTCCGATGCTTTACCCTCCTTTCCATCTTCTCTTCCATTTGAATTTTCAATTGACTTCAAGAGAATTTGCATTTGAGCGTCTGGAAACGTCCCTGTCAAGGCTCAGCCACCTGCAAAAGAACGCCACAAGCTGGAATTCCACTTTCAAGACTGACTTGCTCATTGTCAACAACTTTGGAGCGTAATCAACACCCCTACAGGCTAAGATCTTGGATGGTTTCATTCAGGGATCAATTTCACTTTTCAGCATGGGAAGCTAGGAATGCTTGTTTGCATTTTTCACTTACTTAAACATTAGTGATATACACCATCTGTTACATAGTGAGATTATAATTTTTGTTCTAGTAAAGGTTGTGTTCACTTTCCCCTTTTGCAGGAAAATGTGCAGTTGCTGACATCAGGAGAGGCAATCCCAGCAGAGTGATGTGAATCGGGTGACTGTAACACCCTCCTGCCAACACTCTCCAGACACTGCTTCTGCTGCTGGTGCCTCAGTTGAGGACTATTTGGCTGCTCTAGACTTGGGCTTACCAGGAGTATTTTAACGTGTGGCTGGAAGGCTCCACAAATGTCTCCTACGTTGCACTGTGAAGTTAAAAAAATAAATTCTGTAAAATCTATTTAGCGAATGGTAATTCAAAGTATTGAGCAAGAATGAATGGAGGCTTTCTTTGGCTGGGGTTGGCATTGGTTGTTTACTGGGAAGGAGGCTCAGCCTGAGCGGAATTAGCAGGGAGATAGCTGATGTAGAAGAGGGAGAAGCTTTCCTTGGCTTCTTCCAGCAGAAATAAATTTCTACCTACTGTAACTTATTACCATCTGATATGCTGAGTCATGAAGCTGGGGTTATAGAAATCTTTATGCAATCTTTATAAATCAGCCTCACATAATCTCAGGCGCTTTCTGCTTCATCTCTGTTGAGTCACTCATCTGACAGTTGTCATTCATCTTAGATTGAGATGTAATTTAATAGTTTCATTTCGGCATGAAGATAGCGTCACCTGAAGTCGAGCCCGGAAAGATTTAAAGGTGTAACAGAGGAAATATTAATACTGTAAATAATATCTGTAGAGCTGCAGGGGTCTATAAATCACAGAGCGCCAGGCTGGAAGGGGAGCCTATGCAAAGAAGGGAAGAAAAAAGCATCTTCCTGGGCAAAGCTCTGGCCGTCTAAACCCGCACCGGAGTTACCGGCGGCCGTGTTCCCCCACAAGCACCGACCCCAGCGCCTCTGCACCCGCGAGCGGCCGGCGGCGGAGGGGACCCCGGCCCCGGCTCTGCGGCCGGACGAAGCGCCAGGTTCCCGGAGCGGGCCGGGCCGGGCCGGGCCGGGCCCGGCGGTCAGCGGGCAGCCTCCCCCCGCCCCGCCGCCTGCCCCCGGGGGAGAGGGCTCGGCCCAGGGGGGGCGGAGGGGGCCGCGGCGGGAGGGGCGAGGCCGGGCAGCGGCCGCCCGCCAAAGCGCCAGGGGTGGCGGGGCGGGACGGGACGGGACGGGACGGCACCGAGGGCACGGGACGGGACGGGGCGCTCACCCCCGCCGCCATGCCCAATGACTCCCCGGCCTTCGACAAGCCCCCGCAGGCCCCCGGCCCCGCGGACAAGGCGGGCGGCTTCGCCAAGGCGGCGGCCCAAATGGCGGCCGCCCCGGCACCGGGGGTCGCGGCCGCCTCCGCCGCCTCCTCCGCGGCGGGGAAGAAGCTGCCGCGGCTGCCCAAGTGCGCCCGCTGCCGCAACCACGGCTACTCGTCGCCGCTGAAGGGGCACAAGCGGTTCTGCATGTGGCGGGACTGCCAGTGCAAGAAGTGCAGCCTGATCGCCGAGCGGCAGCGGGTCATGGCAGCGCAGGTGAGACGACGCCGCGGGGCGCGGCGCGGGGCGGGCGGCGGGGCGGCGCGGCGGAGCCCTGCCCGGCGGCGGAGAGCCGTGACCGGAGGACGAGAGCAGTGACCGGCGGAGAAAAGGCAGCCTTTCCCGGCAGAGGAGAGCCAGCCCTGCCCGTCCCGGACAGCCCTGCCCGGCCGCACGGAGCCCGCTCCCCTCCGACCCGGGGGTCCAGGGCGGCCCCCAGGCGGGCGGGGGGGCTCAGCTGGCCCTGCCGACCCCCCGACCGGGCGGGCATAAGGGGGCGAAGCTGGACTCCGTCACGTAACCCCTTTAAAAAATAAATACATTAAACTTTTTTTTTTTTTTTTTTTTTTCGCATGGAAACGGGTGCAGGAGTTAAGTGGCTGGCAGCGGACTTCTGCACGCGTCTGAATATGTATTTATTTTAAAGCTAAAACTCACCAAAACTTAAACACGCTTGCACCCTTTTAAAACGTTCAGAGGGGCAGGCTTTTAGTTAACACTACGTTACTTATATTGTCCGTCAAACAACTTGTTTTTAAGTAAATAATTATCCATCCAACTAGCAGCTAGTGGCAGTATTTTCCACTCCTAGTTTCAGATCCGGTATATCCATTTGACCTTATGTTAGGTGGCTCTTGATGAGTTCATTTCCAAGAAAACAATTTTTTCTTTCTATTTCTTCGAAATATTTCTACACAGCGATTTAAAAACTTTCTTAATACTTCATGGAGAGGCTCTGTATACGCAGGGCTGCCTACAGCTTCTAACCTTAAATCTAAATGGCAAATCATTGGTGTTTGGAGGTAAACCAAAGTACATCCAATTCTGCGCAGAGATGACTGTATTCATTAGTGATTCCCTCTGAAGTCACAGCTCTGTCTGATAACGTTTAACAAGGCTCTATTAGTCCCTGTGAGCCTTATGTTGAAAACTTCATTAATGAGGAGTCCAGGGAGTGATACGGCTAATGTGCCTGAGCTCTGTGAGTGGGATTGCACATCCTGGTTCACGAAAATAGAGCCCTTCAGACAGATTAATTGGAAGGTGCTAGGACTTACTGGTACAATTAAAGGCAGGGATGCCAGACCCATGGACCCGCTTTGCAGGTAATGCGTACTCAGAACTTCACAATCCCACATAAAATAAGTGTCCCAATGCCAGACTAAAACTCCTAGTAGCCCTCCATGAAATCCTTCCCTGTTTTTTAAAAATAAATTTATTTAATTATTCCATGCAGTTAGATTAAAATTCCTTTGAATCCATGGGGTGTTTTGGTTCGTTTAAGTAATTCCTCCCAGCTGATACTATAGCAGTCCAGAAATAGTGGATTATGCCAAAGTTACATGTGCTTTCTCTGCCAGGTGTGAACCATGGAATAATAAACGTGGGTCCCTTTTCGGACCCCGTCAGGGAAGAGAGAACAAAGCAGGGTTTTTTTTCCCCTGTGAAGCTGTCCCCTTCTGTACAGGTAGTTCTGCCGCCCAGTAGTTCCTTTCACACCATGAATTCCTCTTTCCAGCTGGCCCTTGCAGAGGGGGCTTTCTCTTCCCTGCCTAGTATTTGAAAGTGGTTTTGAAAGCCTCCCTCACTGAACCTTATCTGTGTAGGAGCTGCACATTGAAAGTCTGTCTTTCCCCCTTTTGATAAATTTCTGCAGTAAGCCCCTTTGCGCTGGTGGAATTTTGCAGGTCAAGGCTATTGGTTTGTGAAGTCAAACCAAAAAAAAGGGACTAAATCCCATAGAGTTTGCACATCTATACACTCTGTCTTGAACGTATGTATTTAACGAGCTGTCGTTAATTTCTCTGATGGTATTACACATCCGTATTAGGAACATGTGGCTGTTGAACATGGCCAGGAAACAGAGGCAAATCCCGGAGAATTACCCAGGAGAATTTCCTGCAGAAGAGGCCCATGATCACGGTCTGCAATCTAGTACAGATTTCCATGGTTCAGATGCAGATGCAAAGCAGTTGCTATGTGGCAAGCTGCATGGTGGATAGCTACAAAGCTGCGCTGCCTGGCCGTGTCTCAGGACTTGGCATAGGTGGATGGCTGTGCAAAACCAACCTGCCTGTTCAGGTGAGGCAGAAGGGGTGCGCTTTACCCTCTGAATCTTCAGTAAGCATTGCATGTGGCTTGTTTGTGCCCATGTCCAGAGTTTGCATTGTCTGTGGGCTTTGCTAATGCATACTAGGCTCTGGAGCAGCATCAATGTTGGGGAAGGAGTGGGGAGTTGCTGCTGCACCAGACGTGGCCAGCTACATGCAATGTGTGTGACACTTGCTGAAATGCTTGCAAGGTGGTTCCCTGCCTTCTGTGTGCCTCTGCCAGAAAGCTCTCTGTGTGTACTGTACCGTGTATTGAAATTCCCTTGATTTCCAACCAAGAGCAAGCAAGGCAGCCCAGCAGGCTTGGACAGAGCAACAGATTGCAAGTATCAGCACTCATAAAGAGTTATCTTATTAAGATGAAGAGACACAGCAAACCTGAAAGGTGATTTCTTATCCACAGGAGCTGTTTATCAGCAGAGAGGAGTGGGTCTATGCTTTTGTCAATATCCTTCACCCAAGAGCAACTGTATTGCACGAATGCAGTCAGCCTTAATGTGACCTCATTGGAAGAAGATGGCACCGGCATTCCATGGGTTTGTTCACATATGCTTGGATGGAAAAGTGGTTGCTTTTAAATAGGTTTATGATCTCTTCTATATCTTCCTATACTCACTGTCTGGATCATGCTGTCAACACTTTAGAAAGTACCAAGGAACAAAAACAGCCTTGAGTTTGAGTCTTGCCTGTTGCCATTACAAATTGTGCTCAAGTCAGAGAATATGCCCTACATCTGTCTTCTTGTTCCCAGGTTGCACTGAGAAGGCAGCAAGCTCAGGAAGAGGAACTGGGAATCAGCCACCCAGTACCCCTGCCCAGTGTCCCAGAGCAGTTCATTAAGAAGAATGGTGGTGGGAGCTCTTGTCTCTTGTTGGAAAGCAGCAACCCTACACACTCCATGAGTACAGCAACAACAGCAACTAGCACGCCATCAGGTAAAGTGCTGGGAGAGATCAGCTCGCTGCTTGGGGCAGGAGCTGGCATTATTTATACCTGCCTGCTGTTTCACCTTCTTCCCCTGTCTACAGTGGCAGTGTTGTGGAGTCCCCTCTCCAACAACTCTATTGTGCTGCTGGTATGGTTAGTAAAAGGGAGGAACCCAGCATCAATCTTTCATGTATTATTTTGGTATTTTTACTTGAAAATCAAAATAAATTTGAATAAGACTAGCACTGTGTTGAATTTCCAGGGGTGTATACCTTCAAGTAGTGATTTACAGGGAGCTTTTCCCCTTTCTCCCCAAATATTTTTCCTTCTGTGCTTCTGGCATGGTCCTGGCATCTACTTGTTGACTGGCTCTTTATCTTCTTCAAAACTGAAGCTAGGTGTGTAGGTAATGGCATTAGCTCTGACATCAGAGAGTTGCTTCCTGTATGTGTCTTGATGTGGTGGTACATCAGTTCTGTGTGGCTGGGTGCAGAGCTTATACCTGATAGATAGAGCAGTTAAATATATACGAAAATGAAGATGACATCTTTGACTTCTGTTGTGTAGACAGGAAAAGGAAGAAAAAAAAATGAAAGGAAAAGGAAATTTAATTAATTTTTTATCATCTGTACTGATGCCAGTAACACAGGTAAATACACATCTGGCTTAAAAAAATGCTTGTAAAGTGGACAGTGCCTTGCATTAACTAATAAAAGGACAGCATATAGGTGTGTCTGTCACGCAACTCTGTCTTGGAGGCCATTTAAAGCCTTGTCAGATGGATTTGTTGCATCTGTTGCAGACAGGCAGTTTCAGGCCAATAGAGAGGAATTTCTTTGGGAAGCTTTGTTGATAAAACAATAAATAGCTTTTTGTTTTTTTGTTTTCATTATTGCAATCATGTTACTGTCACCTTTGAATCAACACAGTCACTGCTTTCGTATTTGGGTTACTGCGTGCTTTATCTATAGTGATGGAAAAAACTGACTAAAGATTAAAGTAGTATATTCAGTAATGTATAGAGATGCCGTGTAACTCAGAATAAGAAAACCCTTGCTTGTACAGAAAGGCCAAAAACTGAAATTGTCTTACTGTCAACAGAATTTGCATAAGCTTTGATCTTAATGTTTTCTAAATGTCCGTAGTTATTTACTTTATAAGCTCTACTTTAATATTTTTTATTAAATTGAATTATGATACTTTAATGAAAACTATTAATTAAACAAGTTTTAGACAATCACATGCTTGTATAAACACTTGAAAACATGAAAATCGCTAACTTTAAAATCATTTGAGTTCACTTTTTTCTTTTAGTTGAAGTAATTGTAAATGTTTTGCAGCCATTGTTTTTTTAGTGTAGATTTTTGTTAGCAATTCAAATACATTGTTTCTCAACCATTTTACTGAATAACTGTGTGTAGGTGACAACGTTTAAAATACACAGCTTCATCTCCAGAGAGAAGATTTGATTCCAGGTTCATTTCTAGGCACCCAAGCAGAAACTGAAAATTGTGCTTAGCCTTTAAGCATCAGCAGTATGTAAAGTTCTGGCCCAACTAATTTTGGTAGTTTCACCTGAATTCTGTGTAACTATTCATGCATATGAATTTAATGCCACCAGTGAACATGCATGCAGGCTCTGAGGCTGCCTGATGACAGAAGCTGCTGTGTGTTCAACTAGACCTTTAGAGCAGCTTTATCAGGTGTCAGAATGCAGACTTTTGGATTTGAAAATTCAATTTTTATGGTGAGGATTTCCACTTGAATCTCAGTGTGAATTTTCTTCCTAACAGTCACAGAGATGTATAAAATATCTGTGTGTATATTCTGGCTCTTGTTTTCTGTAGCAGATAGAGGTCTTCTGAAAGTAGATAAGAAGCTGCAAGGCATGATGTGTCATGAAGCTTTTAAGTATCAGGCTGTTTCAGGACCAGGTACTTGAAGGATTCTTTCATTGCTGTTTTGTGGTTTTACAGATACCTTGCACTGCAAGTAAAATGAGAAGAAGGACAATGTGGGTTATTAGGATTTAGAGGACTGTGTGTGACACAAAGAAAATGGGAAGTGACTCAGTCACAGCAGGTCTCATACTCATACTTGGAGCAGTTGTCACAGTGTCTCAGTTTGGTAGGCTGAGGTGCAGACTTTGTGAGCATTTACAGAATAATTAATGCAGGCAGAGAGAGTCAAACTCTTAATTGCAGCAGAAGTCAGCAGCTCGCCGTGAGCCCTGGAGAAACCAAGGGCTCCTAGAGAGCCACGTTCCCTGTCCAACACATGTTAGACTGTGCAAGAGATCATTTTGACAGTGGTAATTCTCCTCCTTGGGTAAGTTTTTGGCTTCACAGAAGTCGTTTTTCTTTTGAAGTCCGTGACGCAGGGCATTGTTTGCTGCTCGAGGAGTAATGTGTGAAGGAGTCACACAAATCAGACACAGTGCCAGGGAGAGAGTCTTTCCACACTGTATCTATTTTATCAGCAAATCAGAAATATTACGGCACCTGCAGAGTACAGAGACTGTTTTTCAGATCCCTTTGTGACATGCTATTTTTGAAGAGGGAAAGAATGAATTATCACGGTCAAAGTGTAGGGGTTTATGCATTTACCTTCCCGGGCTTGGAAACCATATTTGCTTTGGTGGGAGCATATGTTCCCCGAGAAAAAGAAAAGCGATCTGGGGGCCTGTAGGGTAGTTGGAAGGGAGCGGACTGTGCTCACAGGGCATTAGCTGAACTTCTGCAAACAAATTTTGTAGTTTCTATGTATTTTCCCTTAAAAAAAAAGTACGTTGTTTGAAAGCAGTGACCATTTGATTATACATGGCAGTGAAAAGTCATGATGATAGGGCATCTAAAGCAATTGTCCTTCCTTCTGTAGGGCAGGTACATTTTGTTGGATTAACTAGTATGTACAACCTCAGGAAAAGGCTGTGGGGAGGTACTTAAAGTGTGCCTTTGAGATGTATCAGTGCAATGTTTTCCAGCCTGGACCCTTCTCAGTTCCATGTCAGTTTGGTATCTTTGCAATTTTAGTATTTAGAGATCACTGAAAAAAAATATAAGGCATGGTCATAAAAGAACTGTGAGTGAGAGCTGTTCACACCAAAGGAAGGAGACACACACCGTTTCAGCTTTCCTCTATTTTGTTTGGTCACAGATGCTTGGCCTTTTTCAGGCAGGGTGGGATGGCTGCAAGATAGGTCATGGAAAGTTCTGGAAAGTGCAAATTCGTTCTGGTTATACTCATGTTGGCCCATTTTATAAGCATCCAACATAGAATTACTGTGTGCTCCTACATACCAGCTCCTTCTGTGTTCTGCGAGGTCTGTTTGCTGTTGGATTTGCCAGAAGCATTAATAAAGGCATTGTTTATGTGCCTTCATAGTATCATTGGCTGGCAAGTTAAACATATCATTGTCAGCATTTGTGAGTAAGAAGCTTACAGGTGTTATTTCCCTTTGTTACACTTATTATGCATTATGGAAACAAAATAGTGTTCTTACCTTTCTCTAAGTAGGTTCTCCCTTCACTTTGAAACTCTTTGGATGACAGAGAGAGTTTTACCTGCTAATAAAAAAGGACTGTAGAGAGGCAGTAGTAACGCCAGGCCGAATGAATGAGGAATGAAGTGCCCCAGATGCCTTTGAAAACACTAGTTTGCCTTATTTTCTCTTCATTTGCTTTTTTGTTACCTTTCCAGTATATTTATGCCTAAATGGCTGTTCTGTTTTGGATTGACCTTTTCTGTGTTGTTGCACTTAAAACATTGCTGCCAAGGGCTTGTTGTGCTGCGTAAGTAATGAGGTAAAAAAATGAGCTATTACAGTTGGAAGATACGATGGTCTGATTTAAAAAAAAAAAAAAAGTGAGAAGTTTTCTTTTTGAAAGAAAATCCTTTTATGTCTTTACAGTATGGTGCTACATGCAGTCAGACTTTCAGTTTTGTCAAAAAGTCTCTTCTAGGCAACTGAAGGACAACATTAGGAAGGTGCCATGAACATTTCACCATGAAGAGTGCTTGAGCAGTGGAACAGGGTGCCCAGAGAGGCTGAAGAGTCTCCATCCTTGGAGAGACTCGAAACTCAGGTGGATGGTGCCTGAGCAGCACAATCTAGCTGTGAAGGTGGCTCTGCTTTGAGCAGAGTTTGAGTGAGCTGGCCTCCAGAGGACCTTTCCAATCTAAATAATTCTGTGAATCTACGAAATGCCTACTTTTTCATAATGACATTAAGTCTATGTATTGAAATTTGTCATGTCATCAATACTGATCGGCATTTGAAAGCCTGGGAATGAAATCCTGACTGTTTTGATCCGAAAACACTCAATGACTAAATCTATATCAGATTGCAACAGAAAGTTGTTAATTTAGTCAGGGCTAAGATGGTGGCTGCACATCCTCAGAGGTTTTGGTGGGTCTGCAGTGGTCAGCACTCCATCATCCTGCTCTTTCTCGTTGTCATTGCCTCCTTATTACTTTCAAATGATCATTTTCTCCTGCTGTGCCTGCTACCAGTACTTCAGCAGTTTCAGTTGCTGTCTGCTTTCTGGTCCTGCCAACTCTCTATCCTTCCTAAGGGCCAAGAAGCCCCGTCTTGGTGATTTTACCTACCTCGTCCCACAGGCAATGAATCTCTGTTCACATAAAAGAGCATAGTTGAACACGATGTGTCTCTACTAGACTGTTAACAACTGGTATATTTTACCCTTGTTCCTCATGGTTGGAACTTGATGATCTTGAAGGTCTTTTCCAGCCTAAGTGATTATGTGATTCTAATGTACAAATAAAATAAATAAAAAAAAAAGTTTTGCATCCTTTACTTGTGAATAACATCTTTCCATCCATAGCGGTCTGCTTTTCTCCAATATGTTACACTTAAGATGAGAGAAGAAGAATCATGTTTGCATGGGACTCCTGGAAGAATTTATGAACGTTCTTAGCTGTTTAGCATTTGTGTTATTTCTGCAGCACAAGTTGGACTTCTTGTTGGGAAGCAGCTGCTGGAGATCGTTTTCTGCCTGTAAGGTGGTTTTCCCAGTGGCATGAATCTCTGTCAAACTGGACCAAGTAAATATTCAGTCAGTGTTTCTCTTTGAACAGTATTTCCACGGTTTAGGGTAGAAATAGGTCTGCCTCTCTCCACTGCTTTGGTGTAGCTGTACTTGGGATAACACTGCAAAAGAGTTTTGAGCATCTCATTATAAAAGGACATAGATAAATCTGAAAGGATAGAGGGAAGGGTGACAGAAATGATGTATGGCTTGTAGAAAAGGAGACTAAGGGTGGATATAACAGTCTATAAATATTTGAGAGGTAATAATATGGAGGAGGGGGAGGGATTATTTACAGTGCTTGAGACAGCATAACAAGGAGCAACGGCTTGAAACTAAAAAAGACAAAATTAAATTAGACAGTAGACACTTTTTCTCCTAACTAGAAGTGCAATTAGCAACAGAGTGACCTGCATAAGGACAAGGGGGTAAGTGAAGCATAATCACAAGAGGTGTTTAAGAGTGTGTTAGCCTGCGTTCTCAAGTGATTAATATGGAGGTAAACTCTGATCAATGCGCAGGTTAAACTAGATGACGGAAATCTCCTGCAGCTTTGTCATCTCCTGTGTGATTCATTGCTTATGGCCATTGTTTGACTGTGTTAAATAAATCATAATGTTACAGGGTTCTGCATCCCTGATTAGATGTTTCCAGTTAATTCTCCAGCCCTGGAACCTGCAGCTTGCTAAGCTTGCAGTTTCCCTTTTCAAGCAATATTCTTTCATTGTCTTTACAGCTTCTTCTGTGTGTGCCTGTGTTTTTCTGAGCTATGCCATGCATGCTTATTAAACAAGGCACAGACTGGCGAAGTACTGAGTTTCTGCTGTATTTGTGAAAGAGGTGGAACTAGTGGTGATTTTCAGAGTTGAGTCTGCAGATGAGGATGTTTTATTTTTCCTTTCAGGCTTTTTTGATCATGTTTGAATTGCTGTGGAATTGTAAAGGTAAAGAGCAGCATAAAAAGATTCTGAGAACATCGGATTTTTTTTTTTTTTTTTTTTTGTGCAGGCAGGTATCACGGGCTTGCCCAGGGCTGTGTCCACCAGAGGCAGAGTCTGGGGAAAGCTTCCTGCAGTGTGGGGGGAGCAGGGCAGGCTCAGGACCAACTGTGAGCTACCTGCTTGCTTTGGGAGGGAAGGATTGCTTGGCACCAAAGCTCCTGTGACAGCAGAGGTGAAAACCTGCAGGCAGCTCAAAAGACACTTCTATCCCCCTTTCTCATTCCAGAAGAGTTGTTTTGTTTGTTTGTTTGATTGTTTGTTTGTTTTTTCCCCAAAGAATCGTGGGTAGATTTTTTTTTCTTTTTTTTCATTTTTCAAAATTTTTCATCCTAGGGCTTTCTGAGCATGCAACATTTTTCTGTCTGGCTATTCTCACGCACAGTTCAGGTTTCCAGGTGTACTTCTGTGCGCTAGAGCTCTGTAGACCCTCAGCTCGTGGCAGCAGCTTCTGCGTGCTGAATTGATTTCGGTAGCAACCGTGCAAATTGGCCGAGGACCTCGGGTGCTCAGGGTTTCTCATCCTGATGAAGGCCAGAGGTTGGTTGGAATCCCTTATTGTTCTTTGTGCCTTGGAGGTTCTCCCTCCATCATGCTGATATTTGCATATGTGCGTTCACATTTAGAGAGTTATCTGTGCCGGCTTGTGCTTTCCATTTGCCATAATGCACACCGAGATAAGGATTGAAGCAGGAGCAGTAGATGTACCAAGAATTTTCTATCCGTGGGCACACTATTATGCTATCTGCAGCTAACCTCTTGTTCCTTTCTGTGTCCTTGAAACAGTTATTATGACTTATCTGAATGTGTGGGGCTTTCTTTCTGTTTTGAGAAAAGATATAAGTGGGGAGTGAAGGCATGCTGCATGCTTCCTTAACTGAGCATTGGCGTGATTCCTTTCTTTTTCTTTTTTTTTTTTTTACATGCTTTCTTCTACCTTGAAGACTGCTTTCTTTTGCTTTATTTATAAACTTGCTTCCATGTTCACGTTTCTGGTTCATATTCCATTTTTAGTAGATGTGTCATTTAATGACTTGGGAACAAAAAGGCAGTTTTGAAGATTGCTTTTGTAGAAATACTTTTTCTTGTAGTTATATTTTTTTTTTCCCTGAACTTTGGTAAACTTTCGCCTACGTTTTAGTACCTGCTGGTTTTAGACAGAGTTATGAATAATTCAGTGGGTTAAGTGCAAATGTTATTATTGCAGTTCTTTGCTCTGTTTTCTTGAAGAGCTTGTAAAAAGTTATTTAGGCACAGAGCTTCTTTTCCTTTGCAATGACATTGTATGCCTAATTATTTTGATTTATTTATTTTTTTAATATCCTTTCTCTAGTTTCTCTTCATACCACTTGTATTGCTTACAGCTTAGGCCGCCATTTGCTGACAGGAATGCCTATAGTTATGGCTGATGTACCGTGCTATACTGTACTGCACTGGTACTAATGTTTCATAACCTCCACTGATATAAGCCATTGTAGTTCAGTTGCTGTGTGTTTTGGTTTGTCGGCTGTGCAAGAACAAAAGTCTTTAGTGGTCAATTTGCATTTGCATGGAAGCAGGTTTTGTGAGCATAAATGGTATTGCATCCATGGAGTGATCATCTGCAAGAGTGATGTGTGCATATGTGATTTTTGCTCACTGTGCTAGGCCTGATGGGTGTCTGTCATGATTCTTTGCCACTCCTGGAGATTAGCTTTTCTACCACACCTCAGAATACAGAGTGAAAAAAAAAATCTTTTTTTTTTCTAGTTGGTCTTTTTTAGAAACCTTTTGGGTTTCTGTCATCATATGGCTTATAATCAAGCACAGACTCTAGCTAACTCCAACCATCATCCTACTCCCTTTATTATTTTTAGTGTAAGCCATAATGATTTTATCCCAGTCATATTTCCTCCAAGGTCTCCTATCTCAGATGCTTGTAAAGCCTTCCCTCCCTTCTAACGTTCTCTTTGATCTCCTGTTAATGACTTAAATCCCTTTACATTTAATCCACACTGAGTTTCTTTCTCCTCCTCTCAATTTGCTTCTTTGTACCTGCAGGTGTCTGGGCTGTTTTTTTAATGACTGTCTAGAATTCTGATTTCTTCCCTAATTTTCTCTCTCTTTTAATTCCCTTCTGTTTTCTAAAGGCGTGTTTAAGTTTTGCTCCTGTTATGGACTAAAGTAATGTCTTGCCTGTCTGATATGCAGTGAGTTAAATATTTGTATCTCAAGAGGAGCAATAGCACACATATATGCACACACAGAAGTCGTACCACCAGTGGTTATTCTGAATATTAAAAATGGTGCTTGTTTTTCATGCTGATGATTTCCTGAAACACTAATTTTATTGGTCCTGACTTCGTTAGCTGTCATTCATGCTAATATTTCTAGATTTATAAATTGTCCTGCTGTCTCAGTTTAACAAGAACAAACATATGCTGTTTGTAGATGTTTCAGTAGCATTAAAAAGGGTCCTTGCATCTTCACAGATTCAAAACAAGATTAAAAGATTTTGAATGTTTATTCTTTATTAAAATCTTTCTTTTTTTCAAACAAAGATTTGAGTACAGCCACCATAGCTGTCTTAAAAAGATCAAAAATGCAAATGAGGAAAGAGCAAGCATTGTCCCCCAGCTCTCCTGAAAAGATAGCTGCTCTGCTCTAGTCAGTGGCAGAAGATTTTGGAAGTGTAATTTGCTGCTACAGACGTCTTACTGAGGGCCTGAAGCCTGCATTAAGTGTGGAAATAAAAATTATTTTCTGTAGGTTTTATTTCTTCAGTCATATTAGGAGGATTTTTAAGTTGCGTGCTAAATGCTTGCAGCAGATCATTTTTATTAAGTGTACACTAAACGTGAACAAAATGTACCTTCCCCAGTTCTGCTGAAATCGGTGGTATTTCAGCTCCTTTTAGCTGAAGCTAGATTGGGTTTTTGTGTATAACCAGGAAATTTGCTATGCCAAGCTGCAGTCTTATAGCTGGGATTCCCTCCTTCCCACCCCCTCACCCCCCCTTTTTCCCCTCTCAAATCACATTTTCCTTTGAAAAAAATGTTTTGTATGTGAATTCTAAAACACACTAAGAATCTTAAAATCGGAAGGTTTAAAAGGTGTGTTAGGAACATACACTGAATTAAAGGTGATCTGAGCCATTATGGGACAGTAATTCTACATGTGGAAGAGAGGAAGACATGTTTAATAATTTATGGTGGTCTTTGCTTTGGAGAGATAGTGACATTCTGCTTTCATTCCCAGCAGTAAGTGAAGTCATCAGGATTGGGTAACCTGCATGCAATTTTTTCTTAAAAAGAAGAAAACTTGATGAGGATGTCTCTGGTCTATTAATACAGATTTCCAATGGATTTTTAGCACAGGGGAAGTTCCTAAGGCCTAGAAGTAAGCTGATATTATACCAGTTTTAAGAAGAGTGTGGTAGGATAAGTGGCTACAAATCCATCAGACTGACGTCAGTTTTTGCAAAACAATGGAATGGACCACAGTGGACTGAAATTTGTGGGAGAGGGAGAAATTCAGACATTAAAGGATGCTTAGTGAACGTGAATTAACAAAACTTTGTGTGCAGAAGAGTGCATCAAGTTAGTAACCTTTTATTATTACAGAATTGCTGGACAAAGTGAAATACCAATGCAGTCAAATTCTGTAAAGCGTTTGGTTTTGTATCCCCTGATATCTTGATTAAGAAACTGAATTGACAGAAAATAAAGGGCGGGGGGGCGGAGCAGGGAGAGCTGGTAAGCAGCACAGAAGACAGAGCACCAGTGCAGGAGAGTGGAATATCAGTGGTTCCTGCTGGGAAATGATGTCCAAGGACAGACGTGTGATGGGAAGGAGGGTTAGTTTCTTCTGTGCCTGAAGCTGGTGAGGTGGCTGTGGGACTAGTGGGACTCCTTGCTGGTCATTAAATAGGCAGCCTATGCCAGACTCAAGAGCTAGTTACAATTAGAGTCTAGGAGAGGAGGCAAGTGAGGTATCTTGTTTGTGTGGCCTCTAGGTTTCTTTTTATAACTATTGATGGATATATAGCAATGGTCTGAACTTGCACACCTGTGCTTGAGCTTGGCAGGGCTCAGGGAGGAGTCACAGGCATGATTAAAAGACCAGAAAACATGCCCTAGAGTGAGAGACAGCTGCTTACTTTGCCCTTTAGTGACCCTCTCGTTTAAGGTTTAATTAATCCCCACTGTGATTGTTCTGAACTGTTTATGCCTTTGATTACACTACATCAGCTCAACTTAGTTTTCTCTGTCTTTTCACTAGATGGGTTTTGACTTTCTCAACAAAAGCACTACGTGGCTGCAGCATGTTGTGAAAAGATGGCATGTCAGGGTGCGAGCAAGAAGATAACAAGTAACCTTAGTTCTAGAAGCTCCCAGATTTTCTTGAAATGTGCTGTAATTTTTATCCTATAGTGCTTCTTCCTGGCTAATGCCATTCATGGTGAGAGGCACCATCCCATTTAGGACTGGTGTAGCCCTGGAGAGGTGGAACTGGAAAAGCTGAGGCTCAGGCAGCATTTGCTCAAGTGTTGATTCCCAGAATTACTCTTAGGAGGGGGAAAAAAGTGATATCCATTCCTGCAGGGTGTAGATGAGTATTGTGTTGGCAGTTGAGCAAACCTTGAGAAACAGGAGCGTTCAGCCGCTGACGTCTTCATGGATAAAGCCCGGGCCTGCAGACAGTGCTCCCATTATGCCCATGACTCTGATAAGGCGTACCAAACCCGCGGCCGGGTACCAGACCTGCACCGAGGCGGGCAGCCACCGCTTGTTTTGTCCGGGGGTGGTGGGAGGCAGGGGCTGGCAGGGGAAAAGTGCTGTGATAAGGAGGGAGAGGAGGGACCAGGAAGGTCTGTCCCTCTGCATGGATCTCCAAGGGGAGGGACAGGAGCATGGGAAGGGGTCAGAGTTGTTGCATCACAATTTTGTAATTAAATTTATTTATTTATTAATGTGCATTTCAGTGTCAAGAAGAACAACATTATCTCTGCTGGGTGGCTGTGTTTCCCGGGTATGGTCAGAGAGGTACCTAGAGACTGGTGTGGCAAGAAGCTCTTTTGGCTGTGATTTATTCTCTTGAGCCTGGAGACACAGCTGCTTTTAGCCCGCACGTCTGATATGGACAATAACAGACTTTTTGACCTCTCCCTGTGGTAGATGCAGTTCAGAGCACAGCTGGGCATCCAGGTCTGTTTGGGTAGGTGATACCCAGAAAGAAGGAAAAAGAAGGGCTGGTTTGGCTTTCGAGGTCAAGATGGGGTCATAGTGTTGTTGGCAGTTGAGGGAGGGAGGAAGAAGCCAGACTTTTACTGAAAACTTTGACTGCAACACATGGAATAACTCCAGAGGTGGTTTTGCAAAGGTGAGCAAGGGTGGAGCAGCCCCGTACAACTCAGGAACTGGGCCCCAGGGCAGCAGTACCAGCGCAAGCATCCCTGCCACGGCGTAGTCCCTCTCTTCTCGTCCTTCTATCCACCTTGAACGGTGCATGTCTTCCTTGTGCCACTCTTACAGTTTCCACCCTCCTGGTGCTTGAGCACTGGCTCGGAGTGGTCGAGCAAAGGTCTGGAAACTGCAGAGAAACACAAAGAAGACTTTCATCCTCAGAACGGAGGCTCAGCTAGCCGTCTCTTAGGGTCTGAGTTCAGGTATGTTGAAGTCCCCGGTGCCTGCTTTTTCACTATACTTTTAGGGAGAAGCCTTGATAGGAAGGGCGCAATTCTGCACGCTGTGTACTAAAATAATTTATACCGTGCAGTTTTAGGCCAAAGTACGGACGTGACTGTTATGGTTTACTTTTATTTATTGTGATGCCAGAAAAGTATTTCAGATTATCTTGTATTTAGGAAGTTTCTTTCATCACACAATTCAAAAACCTCCAAATTATTTCTGCTAAAATTCACTAACTGATAATTTCATGAATATCCCTTTCAGACAGGGAGGTAGGTTGAGAATCTACACAATCAATTGCCAGAGATAGAGGATGAGGGACAAAGGGCGTCAGCTTGCCTGTTTTCGTGAAAGCTAAGTTTCTCTGTGAGGGTTGGACATTGTCCTTACAAAGAAGAGTGACATAGTGCCTTGATTCACAGGGACTGTCATCAGAGGCATACTGCGATGCAAGGCTGCATCTTGTCCCTAGCTGGGAGCTCTGAAAGTAGTGGAGATAAAGTCCTGGTCCTTAATGAACGCACGCCAGTATCCACAAAGAACAATGCCTTTAGATCTGGTCTTGGACCAGGTTTGGCTCTAATGCTCAGGGCCTCATACTGCATTGACAGAAATGGTGAATTAAGAATAGGGGTTGTTTAAATCCCCCTCCACTTGCTGCACTGGCAGTAAGTGGGCTTATGTGTGAAGGAATGGGGCTCAGCAGAAGCCTCAGCAGTAGCATCGGGCTTTGGGGAGAGGAATGAGAAAAAAAGGTGGCACTGAAGAGCAGCGCAGCTGATACCTTCCCGGGAGCCTGATATTCAGGTTTAGCCGTTTGTTGCTGTTGTGCTCCTCAAATTCACCCAGAGAGAGTCTAGCCTCTTCCTATTTTGTTCCTTCTCTTTCTTCCTAAAGAGGTTCCCCTTCCTCCCCCTCTTCTCCTTGTAGCTACAGCAGGGAGTGGGGAATAGGGAAGGTGTTAGTGTGTAATATTTTGTATGGTATCATTATACAAGGTACATACAATAAATCACACGTTACATGCTTAGACAATTTACTGCTGGCTTTTGTATGTGCTGTGACAAGTACTCAAAAGGTCAAAAAAGCTTCCTTAACAAATTTGATAAGATAATGCAGTGAGCTGTAACAGCATAAAGTCCTGGGGGCCATAGACCAGAATAGAAGAAATAATTATGCATGGTAATGGGTAATTACAGATAATGGCCTTTTTTGGGGGTGGCAGAAAATACACAGCCCCACAGCCTTGCCTGGAATGAACATTGTCTAGCACATTAACTTTATAGCAAGCTAAAAGTTCAACACTGGAACCAGAGATAATCCGCAACTTCTAATGGAAAGAGAAGAGAAATACTCCTCTGAAAGGTAGAACGAGTATGTGGGTTTTGTTCCTGGGGAGGCAGAGTGTCTCTGGAGAAAGTATGTAACGATGCCAGCTTTCTTTGACATCTGAAATAGCTCTGTCATGATTGTCTGGTGGGAGAAACATATTGTTCCAGTGCTTCTGATTATTATGTTGGGGAGTGATTTCACACTGGCCTCATTCAAGGCTACTGTCCAACCTCAAAGCCAGCTATGAATTGAACTAAGGCATTGCAACACTTAATATTGCCAAGCTAGTTAATAGGATTGTAAGGATGCTTTTATGCACTACAGAAGGGAAAATTATCAGATACAAATACAAGACTCTTTTGAGGTCTGAAGGCAAGTGTTTTCTGGCTGAAGAATTAATTTTTAATGTTTTAACACCATAGCTGTCTCCTGTAGCAGAGGCTGGCTTGCAGGTAGATGCAAACACTGCCACAGTGAGAACAATTATTTTGAATTGAAAACTACAGCAAATGTAAAGTACCAAAAGCTGCAACTCTGCTCACTGGAAACACTCTGTGCCTTCCTTCTTGAGTAAATGTGTTACTTGAGTAGTCAAATTTATTTTTCATTTTCAGCAGCATGTCTGTGTAAGTGTAGAGTCTTTGCAGGTGGATAAATAAGAACTACCACCATACATATATGAATGTACATACATATGAACATCATACATGTATGAAAAGAACAATGACCATGCATGTATAGAAGAACTCTTGTCAATAAATGCAGGCAGTGAAAATCTCTTGATTGCCATACCGTGTGTACAGAAGCCCTTTCCTGAATTATACAATCAGATGTAGACTAATCAACCATTATGGCCACATCAGTGAATTGAACCAGGCTACAGCATGCTCTCAGACATTGAAATTGGACTGTATGTGCTATCCTGATTTTTAAAACGATTCCTGACATGAGTCTGCCCCAAGCTGATTAATTGTATCCCCTGGATTCTGGAGTGTGGTCCAGTAACCATTCCCAATAGGCAACGTGATGCTGCCCACCCTGTTTTAGAGGTGATGAAAGTTAAGTAGTATGGACTTGCTTTACATTTGACCTTAGCATCAGTGACTTGCCCAAACATGTTTAAATTACTTACGTCAGTGTATAACAAGATGTATAACTAGCCCTTAACAGTACTGGCAGGAGTAGAAAATACTCCATGCTTATGTTCAGGATGAGTGAATGGAACAGACAACTTCAGTGTTTGCATTTCTTGGCTTGTATGTTTAAAAACACATTTACATCTTTGCGATAGAGATGATAGAAATTCCTGTAAACTCCGTCACCTCTTCTCTCTCTTCCCAAAAAGTAAAAAGGAAAAGAATGATCTATATATAGGCTTCTGTGCTCATTTTGCCATGCATATCTGCAATTTGTGTAAATTGCCATAGCTTTTTTGAAGTAAATGGTCTGAGACTGGCTTACATTAGCTGAGGACTGGACCACTGTTTTTCACCTTGCTCTGCTAAGTGAAGGCAGGAGCCTCTCAGAGGTTATTGAATATATAAGACCCTTATGTGTAACTGACCCCGAGAACTCACCTTCCTTAAAAGAAAATCCCAGCCGTCCTGAAATGAATTACTGGTTAACTACTATTAATATGCCATAGAGCTGGAGAGTCGCCTACAACACTACAAGATCAATAACAATATTTATCATGCATCATATCGATCTTCTATGAAAGAGTGGGTCGTATTTCACACTGTGTACATAGTGCAAAAAAAGTAGCATCAGTTGTCCACAGGAATTAGTAGAAAAGAGCTTGGAAAGGCACAGCTGCATGAAGCGATACTGTTGTCTCATTGCCAGAGCACTGCTTGCAGAAGGAAGGCCTTGGATGGCCCTGCGTTGTAGACTCAATGTCACAAAAACTAAGTGAGGATTTTAACAATCCCGTATTTGTTTTACTCTTCAATTTCTGCTCCTTCAGAAATTTGTGCCTCAGAAGTTTGGGGCAAGGTTATACACGCTGTTGTTGCCCCAGAGCCTTTCCCAGCTGTTTCATGAGGCTGGTAAAGGCAGTCAAGACCTGCGCAGGCCCTGCAGAGCCCTGTTGTTTTAAAAGGGCAGGTGGAGGGGCAAGAGTGGGAGTCTGGCGGCATAGCAGCAGTTGCCTTGTTGAGAGCTTAATTCCTGTCCAAAATTGCTCCCCTTAGAGCAATGAACCTCAGGGCTGCCCCTCGTGCAGGTGTTGTAATGCGGCAGGCTCTGAAGCAGGGGAGGACCCTCTCCTTGCCAGCAGAGCTATTCAGCTGTGTTGAATTACATTTGGAAAAAAAAAAAAAAACACAACTGAAAGCTGCCTTCTTGACCTTGGTATCCTCTCCTTGCAGGCAGAAAATACAGCCAAAGACTAACAGCCTCCCTTTAGTAGGATACCTTGCTCTGTGAGCAGTCGGAGGTGAGGCCTGTGGGAAGGTTCACCATACTGCCAGAAATTACCATACACACCAAAGACCCACCGAAGGAACCCCAAGCCACAGAACTGTAGTTGCAGCCATTGTTTTAAGTTGATCTGCCCTATTATGCGACTGTAGTTGTGTTTAAGGATGGTGTAGCCCAGAAATAGTGTGCTTGCCCATCAGCTAGCTTGCAGACTTTGGCTGGGTATAAGCAGCACGAATATAGCAAAAAACTGCTGGATTACATTTAAGATGAAATCTTCTAGGGGCAGGTCTCTGAGTGCCTTGCTTTACTCCAAGGACAGTGCTCTTTGGCTATTAATTCTGCTCCTCTCGGCAGGTAGCACTTTTCTGACGGTACCCCATGCAGAGACTGGCTGGTTTGACTGGCTTTTCTTTCTGAGCCTGTATTGCTCAGAAAAAGTCAAGGCTTGCAGGGGAGTTACTATCCATTAGTAGTAAAGCTCTTTCCCCTCCATGTATTTTGCAGTTGCATGTGTTCTACACACGTAGTGTATGTAAAATGTATGCACTAGTAGTAGATGGTGACAAGACTCAGCCAGGCTGAACGTATAAGAGCGCAGGGCTGGATTGCAGCATGACTCTCGGCCCTGTGCATGCCAGAGTCATTGAAGAACTGCGAATTTTGGCAACCTGGTTCAAGACTGGTGGGACTGTAGAGTAATCTCTGGGGTGCTTTGACCTGTCTGGCCTCTTATCTGGATGGCATAAATGCTGTGTCTTGTATGAAATGACTGCCTCCTCCCAGGTGAAGCACAGGAAAATGCTACAGTTGCTACAGAAAAAAAAAAGGCAGAAACGTGTCACAAAGCATGGCGTCAAAGCTAAATTCAGTCCTAAGTTCAGGAAGAAAATGTGAGTTGCGACATATGTTTGCTTTCTCCTACTTTTTGGCAGATGTTGCCAGTCTGCACACTCCTCTATTCTGTTTGTAAATACGAGAGACTCTAAAATAGTCAGCTGGCTGGGTTCTTGCTCACTTAGAGCTGAGTGGCAGAAAAAACAGATGCAGGAGGCCCTGTTTGCTAATAAACTTGTAGCTCATTGATGTCAGCAAAATGTCAGCAGCAGCAGAATAGGGACAGGGGCACTGTGTAAGTTAGTGACAGGGGATGATACTATTCATGATTGCAGCTGAAGAAGTGAAACAAAACTGCATTGTAAGTGGCAATAATTGATAAAACTGATTGTTGGCTCTAGCGTGCAGCTTAATACGTTGTACCGTGGAAAGTATTTCCCTGGCTGTGAGAGGCTGGTAAAAATGCCACCATACTCTTCTAACAGGTAAGTAGCTAAGGTATGGAGATACAGAGAAAGGAACAAAATGAAGCAGGCGGTACCTGCCTGACATCTCTGTTAGGGATGTTATTTTATAGGTACCTGTTGTCTGTGCTGCTTTATCTCCATACTGATAGACCTTGAGAACTCATCAGCATGCTTTAAGCGACAAAGCAGCAGCTTGCAGAAGGGATCATTATGGTGCAGAAACCATAAAGAGTAGTGCAGTGCAGGATTACAGGGATGTGAGGTAGGACCCAAGCTACATGAGTAGTGGGCTTTACAGTCATTCCCTTGTTTAATATGTAAACAGTGTGGCCAGCAGGGCTAGGGAAGTGATTGTCCCCCTGTACTCGGCTTTGGTGAGGCCGCACCTCAAGTACTGTGTTCAGTTTTGGGCGCCTCGCTACAAGAAGGACATCGAGGTGCTCGGGCGAGTCCAGAGAAGGGCAACGAAGCTGGTGTGGGGTCTGGAGAACAAGTCTTACGAGGAGCGGCTGATGGAGCTGGGATTGTTCAGTCTGGAGAAGAGGAGGCTCAGGGGTGACCTTATTGCTCTCTACAGGTACCTTAAAGGAGGCTGTAGCGAGGTAGGGGTTGGTCTATTCTCCCACGTGCCTGGTGACAGGATGAGGGGGAGCGGGCTAAAGTTGTGCCAGGGGAGGTTTAGGTTGGATATTAGGAAGAACTTCTTTACGGAAAGGGTTGTTAGGCATTGGAATGGGCTGCCCAGGGAAGTGGTTGAGTCACCATCCCTGGAGGTCTTTAAAAGACGTTTAGATGTAGAGCTTAGTGATATGGTTTAGTGGAGGTTTTGTTAGTGTTAGGACGGAGGTTGGACTAGGTGATCTTGGAGGTCTCTTCCAACCTAGATGATTCTGTGTGATTCATGTAAATGTATATTCAGGATGTGGTTAGACATGGTGAAGAAGGTTGCAGCAGCTGTTTGCTGTATCTGGCTTGGCTAGGTAACTGATGGAGCGTGTCAGAGCTTGGCTGCAAAACAATACCAAGGAGCACCTTTCTTTTTCATCTTTGGAAGTATCCCTGGGCACCAGTTGATACTGGAGTAAGGAAAACAGGACTTCAGATGTCCTCTGAGAAACTCCCCTGCCTTAGGGAGTGGTGGTTGAGGTAGACCTCTGCTGAGGAAGGCTGTGGGTATGCAACTGGGTGGCTTTCAGCCCACAGGCTCTCAAGAGTGCAGGCGACAAGTCATGAATAATGCCCTCCTCCTCCTCTTTTGCCAGCGGTGTAAGAGCTTGTTCTGCTCTGTGATTCTGTAGGTAAACAATAGCTAAATTTGGGTATGGGCAAGAACTGAGGGCCTCCCTGCTCAGAGTGAGCATGTGGGCTGCTGGGGCACCTTGGCTGATTGCACTGTGTTCCCTACTGAAGTTTCTCTTGGCATTGTGGCTGTTTGCCTGTTCCAGAGGCATGCTTAGAAAGCATCCTCTTGCCCATAGGATGCCAAGCAGAAAGGGCAGTGAAGAAAGCATTGTCATTCTGTAGTTAGAGCCTTTCTATTTCCAAGGGATTAAGAGGTATGGCACACAGTTATAATTTAAAAATAATAACAGATTGCGTCCTTAGCTAATATAAATCATCATCAGACCAGCTTATGTTGCTTAAGGACTCAGCACACTGTCTTAACCTTTGGTGGGTTTTGTCTCTTCTTTTGCAGTCTGTTGTACGTATAGGTATTCTCAAACTTTGAGTGAACATCAGACCTCCTGATCTTCCACCAAACATGCAGCAGTTTTTCAGCTCCCACCTCATACTATTTATTACCGTCTGTCTGGCCTTCAGGAGAAGCAGTAGCCTACCAGAAGGTGAAAGGTAATGCTCTTTATGGAGCTTCCTGTTTCATAATTGCTTGTGTTTTTCTTTTCCAGAGGGACGGATGCTCATTCAGGACATCCCTTCCATCTCCAGCAGAGGGCACTTGGAGAGCACGTCTGATTTGGTTGTGGACTCCACCTACTACACCAGTTTTTACCAGCCATCCCTGTATCCTTACTATAACAACCTATACAACTACTCCCAGTACCAAATGGCAGTGGCTGGTGAGCCTTCCTCAAGTGAGACAGGGGGTGCAATTGTAGGGCCGGCCATGAAAAACAGCCTTCGAAGCCTCCCAGCAACATACATGCCAAGCCAGTCAGGAAAACAATGGCAGGTATGATGTTACAGAGGCGTTAAGTGGCGGAGTGAGGTGGATGATGAGCTGTTTCTTAGGCCTGTGCAAAACCAGAACCAGAGTACAGGATGGTATTAGGACCCTTTTTAGCAAACTCTGCCAAAATGGGTGGTTTTGATGTAGCACAATGAAAACAATGGTGTAGGTATAGGTAGGCCACCACCAACACAGGTGAAGGGCACCCACTTGACTTCATGTTCTGATTTACATCATAATAGATTATGAGCTGTTTTCCAGAATTACCCAGCATAACATCCTGGGAGCTTCAAGCATTATTTCTGAGAGGCTTTGCTCTTCAGGAACCTGTTTTTTTAACGTATTTCAGCTTTCACATCCAAAGCAGTGAAGTGACCCATTCCATTAGGCCCAAGAGATCATGTTATTCTGCAGGGGTTGGTGGCAGTCATTTGAGTGTGGTGTAGGGTGTTGCTAAGGGTGTATTCTGGTAGTGTCCTCTTCTGCGTTTGGGATTTCAGCTTGGGTAGTTAAAGTCATAGGCTGTGTCTGACAGGTTAGCAGCAGAGCTTTTTATTCCCGTTCTTGGTATTGTGTCAGTTAAGGTGTAAGTCCAAGTGAGGCATCTTACTCTAGGACTAGGATAATCATGCCCTCCAACTCACTACCAGTAGAAGACTGGAGGAAAGAGGAGACCTATCAAAGCAGGGGATTGTTTTTTCCAGTGACCCTGAGTGCTGTGTTTGGCCTTGGGCTGCAATTGTGCCTTTTCTGTCTGAAATTAAACTCGGAAGTTGTATCCTTTGAGGCTGTATATGTCTGTGTTTCTTGTCTGAGGGAACACGAGGACAGACCTCTCCTGTAGGGCATCAGAAGAGGGCAAGATGCCATCTCCAAAGGCTCTGCTGTGAAATCACTCAACAAAGAAAGATGAAATGTCCACCAAAGCCTCCTTTCTGAAGGGAATAGTTGGTGTTTCCCTTTGCTGACAGAGTTGCTCTGGAGATTCTGGCACAGGGAGCAACTTTCAAAGAGCATTTCAGCTTCTGATACTGAGAAGCTGGAGCTGAGACCATGGCAATTGCAATTACTCTGCCAGTCCACATCACCGTAAGTGAGTCTTTCCCAGCATTAGACACCTTTTTTCATGAAAAGGTCCTTCTGAAAAGGTGGGGTCTCCTGGGGCAACAGCTGCTGGGGCCACACATGAATCATAGAATCACAGAATGGCTCAAGTTGGAAGGGACCTTAAAGATCACCTAACTCCAACCCCTCTGCCATAGACAGGGTTGCCACCCACTAGATCAGGTTGGCCAAGGCCCCATCCAGCCTGGCCTTGAACACCTCCAGGGATGGGGCATCCACAGCTTCTCTGGGCTACCAGTTCCAGTGCCTCACCACTCTCTGAGTGAAGAATTTCCTCCTAATATCTAGCCTAAATCTATCCTCTTTTAGTTTAAGACCATTCCCCTTTGTCCTATCATTATCTCCCCAAGCGGAGTCCTTCTCCATTTTTTTTTATAAGACCTCTGAGTATTGAAAGGTCACAGTGAGGTTCTCCCTGGAGCCTTCTCTTCTCCAGGCTGAATACCCCCAGCTCTCTCAGCCTTTCTTCGTAGGAGAGGTGCTCCAGCCCTCTGATCATCTTTGTAGCCCTTCTCTGGATGCATTCTAACAGGTTTCATTCTAACATGTTTCGTGTGCTGAGGGCCCCAGCCCTGGATGCAGCACTCCAGGTGGGGCCTCACAAGGGCAGAGCAGAGGGGCACAATCCCCTCCCTCCACCTGCTGGCCACTCCCCTGTTGATGCAGCCCAGGATGCAGTTGGCCTTCTGGGCTGCAAGCGCACACTGCTGGCGCATGTCAAGCCTTTTGTCCACCAGAACCCCCAAGTCCTCTTCAGGGCTGCTGTCAATGAGTTCTTCTCCCAGTCTGTACTCTGGTCTGGGATTGCCCTGACCCAGGTGCAGCACCTTGCACTTGGAATTGTTGAACCTCATTAGGTTCACATGGGCCCACTTCTCCAGCCTGTCCAGGTCCCTTTGAATGGCATTTCCTCCTTCTTTGGTATCCACTGCACCACTCAGCTTGGTGTCATCTGCAAACTTGCTGAGGGTGCACTCAATCACATTGTCTGTGAAATCGATGAAGATACTGAAAAGCACCAGTCCCAAGACAGACCTCTGAGGGACTACGCTTGTCACCGGTCTCCACCTGGACATAGAGCCATTGACCACTACTCTCTAGGTGCGGCCATCAAACCAATTCCTTATTCCCCAGGTGGTCCGCCTTCAAATCCGTATCTTTCCAGTAGAGATTAGGATGTTGTGTGGGACTGTGTCAAAGGCCTTACAGAAGTCCAAGTAGATGACATCAGTCAGTCTTGCCTTGTCGACTGATGCAGTCATTACATCACAGAAGGCCACCAGATTGTGCCACCAGGCACAATGTACCCTTGGTGAAGCCATGCTGGCTGTTCTGGATCACCTCCTTGTCCTGCATGAGCCTTGACATTGCCTCCAGGAGGATCTGTTCCATGATCTTCCCAGGCACAGAGGTGAGGCTCATCGATCTGTAATTCCCCGGGTCTTCCTTTCTACCCTTTTTAAAAATGGGAGTGATGTTTCCCTTTTTCTAGTCATCAGGACTTCACCTGACTGCCGTGATTTTTCAAATATGATGGAGAGGGGCTTGGCGACTGCATCAGCCAGTTCCCTCAGGACCCTGGGATGCATGGCATCGGGCTCTGTAGACTTGTAGTTAAGTTGCGTCAGGAGGTCCTGAACTTGCTCATCAGTTAGAGTGGGAGGGACTCTGCAGCCCAACCATCATTTCTGTACTCTTTCCAGGGCACATGGCCCTGTTTCCACTGTTTGTGCATTTCCTTCTTTAGCCTAAGTTTGACCAGCAGATCCTTATTCAACCATACCTTCCCTGCTTGATTTATTACAGGTGGGAATACAGAGCTCTTGCGCTCCAAGGAAAATATCCTTAAACAGTTGCCAGCTCTGATCAGATCCTCCGTCCCTAATCAATTGGTCTGCCTGTTCCCTTCAATATTGATCCCTGCTACTGGAAGGATGGAGGAAAGCTACCTGTGTACCAGATCCTTCAGTCAATTGCCCCAAAGCCCTAAAGAATTCTAAGATCATGGCTTTGCAGCAGACTGCATTTGATGTTACGTCCCTGTCCATTTAGTGTTGTTTCATGTCCCCTTCTCAAAATGAGTACAACTGTAGGGGGAAAAGAGCTCCCTCCCTTCCTCCCACTGTGTTGGACCACAAGAGCTTTCTTCTCTCAGTGCACTGATTGGCTTCCCCACCTTTTTAGTTAGATTAGCTGGTAGCATTCTCTGTAGTTGCTGAATTTGGTCACCAGACCAGGGTGAAAATTAGTCAAGGCAAGGTGTGAATAGGATTTTGTGTGTGGTAATGAAGCAAGGTGCCAGTGCTTTTTTAAGTTTAATTTTGGTTCTTTGGGGTAACTTGGCACATCATAACGAAGTATTTCAGATTGAAAGTTACTTCTTCAGACGCTTTTGCAGGATATTACAGTAGGAAGAGCCTACTGTGGAGCTGATGACTGAGGACATTGTCATAATACAAATGAAGGTTTGCAGCATTTGTGTTGTGAAAGTTCTTGCAGGGTTAGTCCTGTGTTTCACAATTCCTCCAACAAATAGAAACTTCTGTGATTTTATTTTCTTGGAAAAAAAAAGGAAAGTAAATTATATGTGTTATATGTATAGATAGTGCACAGTGTTTGAGGAAGGTACCAATGAAAATATGTTACAATATGATGAACCTAGGAGTGAAGGTGGTGTCCTTTCAGTTCTGTTATCTTATACTCTAATTTGAAGCTAAACTGTATGTGTAAGAAGTCCTGACCTATAGGGTCCTTTGGTTCACTGTGAGACTGTCTGTTTCTTGACATCTACCTAACTTTTGACGTTTACCATTGGCTTATAATCTGAGTATCCCATGTGTTTTATACATGCAACTATACTTGTTCTTGAGGACACCCCTTAAAGAAATAAATGCAATTATGTATTTTCCATTCATTTTATTCTTTTCTTGCAGAATCTGTAAATAACTTGTAGTTAAGCACTGCTCAAATTAGTGGGATACCAAAGATGTGATTAGGGGGAAAAAAAAGATTGTTTTCCTTTTACCAGCAGGCTCAAAGTACTGGGTGTTTATTCTCACTTTGTGGGATGTATCATGTGGTTCCATTCACATCCATGTGATTTTACTGGTTAATTTCACCTGAGGTTTGAACTTACCCTGGGCAAACCTTTTGAGATCTCAGAGTGTTGTTCTGGTGAGAAGTCTGTGCAGGGGGCATAGAGGCAGTACTTCCTGCCTGCAGCAGCAACATCTGCCCAGCTTCTGAATGGCCTAAACCCAGAACCCATGTCTCCTGCTCAGTAGCATGGAGTGTAGTTCAAGGTCAGTGTAATGTAACGTACAAGATTTTTCTTAGAGACTGATCTGCAAGGAAGGTTGTTATTGCTGGAAGAGTTACGAATCATGGGATTCGCATGGTATTATGGCAGCATAACATTGCACAAATAATCATAAAAAGTTTTACAGTGAGAGCTAGACTAGATAATACTTGATGGCCGTGGGTGCAGTGATGCTGAGACTGTAAAACCCTTCATGGCCCTGAAGAGGTTTTGTTGTAAGGAGAATGAGCTCTCAGCTGCTGCATATGGTTAAACATTGATTCTGCACACAGAAGGCTGCCAGCAAAGGAAGATCTTAGAAATGTGATGCTTAATGGAGAAAGATGAATGAGTTTCACTATCAAGTACAGTAAAGGGTTTCAGAGAGTCTCGAAGCACAATCCACAAAGAGGAGCCTTGCTTAGACCTTGAAGAGGTTTGCTTGCAAACTTACATGTGCAGTTTCTCTCTAGAGAAAACACGTAGCTTTGTGAACACTGGTATTTTTGCTGGACTGCCTGTACTGATTGGGTTTATTTTTCACGTAGACATGTTTTCTTAACTGGTCTTCCAGCAATAGTGAGTCTGCTTTTGTAGTTGGTGGTGCTGTAACTGCTCTGGTTAAGGTTTTTGATTTTCTGCTCCTTTGCTAAAACAAAAGCTGTGCAATGCCTATAGTAATAGCAAGTGTGAGCCCACAGGAGGGTTTCTGTGCTGGTGCAAGCCAGCCATGTGCTCACAGGAAGGTTTCCTGGCTCAGGCAGTACAGACAAGACCCCTGCCTTGGAGGCTTGCTTGTCCTGGAACAGCTGCAGCCAGACAAGGAGAACTGCATACTTACAGCAATGTAACTCCTGGGTGCAGACAGGGCCTTCAGCAGCCTGGCTGTCTGCTGTTTGAGGATTTAGGGAGCAAGGGAGAAAAGCTGGGGAGGAAACGTGTGACTGTGTGTGGGATGGGATGAGGATTAATGCATCATTGAGCCCTGGCAAATAAACTGAATCACTGAATCTTTAATGTAGATTAATGTCAGATTTCATTAGTCTTTGTTCTTTGCAGAGAGACTCATGTACTTGAGTGAATTTGCCAAGGTACATGTTTCTGAGGCACTTCTCTGTAGGTTTTATTCATTTATATATAATTTCCCCAGAAGCTGTATCCATCATGATTTGATAAGCATAATGAAGACAATAGCTTGGCTGAGACACTTACATTCTGCTGCTTCTGCCAGCTCCGAGGCTCGGCGTTGCATCTTAAGAAAATGCAGGCTTAGGTCTGAGAGGAAACGTAGCAGATGTGGTGGTTACTCTATGTCTCCTTTCACTTTGCTTCTCTGGGAGCAACTGGACCCTCCCTTGAAGCTCTAGTAATTGTTTGTTATGACAGGAATTTATATGCATTCAATCCAATTAACAGTTAAATGAGTTCACCAGCGTTAGGACTGCAAGTCAGAGCACATTAATGTACAGTGGAAGCTGGTGCTGCTGGCATTGCTCTGGTGACCTGTTTAGGGACAGGAACTGGAAAATGCTGAGGTGGCTGCAGTCGTTGTTTTTTTTTTTTTTTTTTTTTTTTTTTTTTTTTACTGCAACGAAAATAAAACCTGAATGTTAAAGTCCAGATCTAATCAGGTTTAAGTTCTCCAGGGTGGCAATGAAACTGCTGGCATGTGACCCACAGCGTAAGGATAACCATGACTCTTTCTCCATTGGCATCCTCCCCAAAAAGCGTTAAAACTTTTCTGGTTCCTGTAGCCGGACCATTAGAGGGCTGCAAGATGCAGAATGTGCCCCCCACACCTGGGGGCCATTGATGGAGCTTCTTGTGTTACTCTGGTAACTTCAGGGATCTTGTTCTGGGCAAAAGTGAAGGTTGGTCAAGAGGATTTGGGCAAATGTCAGAATTTCATATAGTTGCTGTTTCATGCTGAGTTGTTGTTTTTTGTTTGTTTCTTTTCATTTTGTTTCGTTTCATTTTGTTTTAATGCAGCTTATCAAATCAACATTTTCAATTCCAGAAGCTGTTTTTTTTTTTCTGTTCTTTCCTTAAACCTGGTTAGAGCAAAGACACGAAATTCATATTGGTGAGAGTCAGACTGAGAAATTCTAACTCATTTTCTAAGATGGTAATTATGTTTGCCATTTGGAAGTGAAATCAGTTCACACTGCTGAGTTAGAGAAATGGTTTTTAAGAATTTCGTAAAAAGTAGCAGAGATTCAAATACGGCTACTATTGCACGTGGCTGTGGTAGGGCAACTAGCAATTTGAACTTCTGAGTAAAGAATGTTGCTCCTTTCAACTTGCACAACCTGTTTCTGGAACAGTTTTTTTCCTCTCATAAGCCTGGCCTTCTTACAGTAAGTAGTGTGTGGACTGACTCTTCTGGTGTAAAATGTGTAAATATATGTGCAGGCGCATGTGTTTAAATATATAAACACTGTGCAAGTCACCTGACACAATCCCAGTTTTATGCGTAAGCAGCGTATTATATACTGTATTCATAACATACCCTTCACACTACAGATTTATGCTAAAAGTATCCTAATGTTTCTGACAGCTCATGTGTGACATGAATGTAATCCATATTTCTTGGAGGAGCTAATCTAAGCGGTTTATTTTCCGATACTGCTGATAGGGCTATATCTCTTGATGTCACAGCAGTTGAGATTCTGATGGTAACATATTGTTTACGGGTCACTGCCTTTGTCTCAAAGAATAGGTTGGAACAGAATAGCAAAGGTTAATTAAGTTTGTCTATCAAGGAGGGACAGATATAGATGTCTCTTGTATTTTCTATGCTGGAATCAAAGGAAGTCAAGACAGAGTGTCATAGTCTCTTTTTCCTTGTGCCATAAAAGATGCTTACTTGGTTTTAGGAACGAAACAAAACCACCTTGAGCAGTGCAAGTGCAGCAGCAGTTGTGAGGGGTCAGCTCTCAGGTGGTAGCATTACCAGATGGGAGAGCAGTGGCCACCCTGCTTTACAGCTTGGGAAACTGAGGCACAGAGTTGTTTGGTGGCTTGCCCAAGGTCACACAGCCAGCAGGTAATGGACCAGAAGTCCTTGACATGCAAGTTCCTGCTCCAGTGTCCTGCTGTTGTCTTCTTGCGTCACACTAAAAATTGACTTGTGAATTCTGTTTGCAAATAACTAAATGCGAAACCAAATTTTATGCCCCCTAAAATTGCCTTTTTTTTTTTTTTAAAGACCCAAGGAGGAGGATATGTTAAAACTCTTAACAGAGTCTCTCTGGTGTTTCAGTAATTTTGGGTTTTGTTCTAAGTTAGCTGGTGGCGAGTCTTGGGTGAAATGGACACACAGAAAGCCTGGGCTAGATGCCTTGGCTGAGTTCAGCTAAACTGTAGTGATGATAGTTAGATCCCTTTTGTTGCTCTGAATGCTTTGCAGTGCTTGTCACCCAGGATTAGCATCTGCGACCTCCTCCTACTTTCCTTCTTGGGAATAACCCCCTCACCCCCAGTCAGGATCAGCTGCAGAGCGTTAAGGTGATGATGCTAAGTATAACACTGGCTTGCTCTCCAAGAGTTTGCAGCTGGCTGCTCCTATGAATAAAAGAATTACCCATATGATGCTCTGTCTAAAGTAAGTCATCTGGGAAGGGCAGCCCATTTGCTAGTCTCCAAGGCTGGAAAGAGAAGTGAGCCACCAGGTGCGCCTGCCTTACCTCTTCCTTAGGTCTGGCTACCACCACTCCTCAGCTCTTCCTCCACAAGGAGTACATTTAAAGGCTATGCAGATGCTGCCAGGAACATGGGAGGAGCAGCAGGACATCACTGTTGACAAAGTTGTTTTTTTTGCAGGACTCCCTGGGATGATCTGAATTGATGCAGGAGCATCCTCTTTATGCTCCTCTGGCTTTTGATATGTATTCTGTCACTGATGGACACTGCTGTAGAGCTGCATTGGCTGTTGTGCTCAGTGGTGGACAAATCCTGCTTCCAGCTTGCCTGTGTGCAGCCAAGCCATGGCTGCACCTTGAAGGTTCCCCATAGAGGCTCTGCAAGTAGGCAGGGAGAGAATTCCTACCATGCATGGTCTTTTTATTAGGCCATATTTGTTTGTTCATGGGTTCTTAGCATCCCATTGCTGCTTGCAATACATCCTTTAAACGGTTACTGAGTGCACACTGTGTTGTACAACTTAGAGGAACATGTAAATGTTGAATAGGCCAGATGTGCTTCTCAGGTAATCTGTGCTTTCCACGAAAGTCAGTGAGGGACTTGGTGAACCAGTGGTTTTCAACTGAAACGCCCTTCATCTGGCAGGTGGGGCAGAGCATGAGCAGTGTGTGGCTGGAGGGGGTGCGCTGGAATAAGTCAGAAACTCAAGTGTGCTCTGCAAAGAGTGTGTGTCTGCTGAGGTCTGTCAGAGGGAGGGCAGGCTCCCTTTTGCTCTGCAGCAGAATGCCGTGCTGTAGTCCTGGAGGTAAAGAGACAAATCCTGAGCTAGCAGTGCTGTGGAGCCAGGCGCTGTACACAGCCAGGTAAATCCTCCTGCCGCCAAGCTTGCAAAAGGAGAGGAGAGAGTGGGAGGGCATGTCTGGGGTTGCTTGAGATGCTGCTGTGGTGTCTGCTTGGAAGGCAGAGTACGCAGAATTTGTGTTGTGCCCTTCTCTTCCACAGCATTTCCTCACCCAAAACATGCCTTGTTGTTGTGGCACATAGCCAGCGGTGATGCTGACTGGCATGGCTCATGGGACCATTCCAGCCCTTACTTATTTCGGCCTCACTGGGGGTGGCGAGGAAGGCAGGAGAAGGTGGCAGAGGGCTAGGCATCTCCTTCTAAGATATGTGCATGACCTGGAGCTGAGACCCTGCAGTTCCCCCTGGAGGTGACCCAGGATGATCCCCAGCTGGGCACCTGTCTCCCGCCTTCAGAGAGGTGCACTGCACGGAATTAGGAATGATCCAAATAGTCCAGGGCTTCCCCTGTATTATTTCTATCTCCTGTTCTAGCTGTAGCACCCAAAAATGTGAAAGGGCCCTGCAGAGCTGCAGGAGTTAATACAGAGCAAGTGCCCCTTCTCTCTGGGTAATCATCTCCTAAGCCCCCTTTTTAATGCAGCACTAAGGTCAAGAATTTTTACGACTGGTTGTTTTTTTATTGTTACTGTAAAATAGGATTGCTAAGCACTATAAAAAGGAAACCTTATGGTTCAGATTTACTGTGGTGTGTATTCTAAACAGTTTAATAAAACAAAACCAAAAGCTTTTAGATTTTCTTCAGTGGTTAATACACAGCATATTCTTTGCAGAGCTGAGCCTCTGGCTGTCGGTCGAACTGTGGTTCATAGACTTGGTGTGGGTAATAAGATTATAAAACATGTCTCTTGCTAGCCAGCTACCACACACTAATAATAATAGTAGTAATAATTCATTGAATCCAGAGATTTTAGGTGAGTTGTTTTTTAAGAAATGGAGAAAAACCCTAAAAAAAAAGGTTTGAAAGGAAACAGGTCACTGCATACGCTCTACAGAGAAAGGAAACAAGCACACAATCATTTCAGTGCGAGGGAGCTGTTCCTTCATTTTGTTACGGCTAAAATAATACTGTCTCCATCAGGTGACCTTTTTTCAGTTGTATGTATGCACACATGCACATGTGGGAGAGTGAGGTGAAGAACTGAGAACGGGATGCTGACCATAGTCCTGCCCCAGCAAGGGCAGTAAGACCATGTGTGTAAAAATGCAGGCAGAGAGGACTTTGTTAACTTTTTTTCAGTACTACTAGAATCGTTGAGCTTTATGGGAGTGCAGATTCAGAATGACCTTTGCACCAAGTTTTTGGGCAGTTTATATTGCCAATCCATAATTTTAGGGCAGTGGCAGCCTGGGTTTTGCTGAGGAAGCATGTGAGAAAGCATGGATGCCTGTTTCCAGGAGGAGACTGCCCTTTTCAGAGCGGCACAGGGGACCTCAGTGGCTTGCTGGAGTTCAGACTCCCTTGGAACTCATCACAAACTCCACTCCAAACAAAGTGGGATGTTCCCTTCTGTCTTGGAGAGTCCCAGGAGGATTTTATGTGATTTGGACCACTTTATTTCCCATCTGGCAGTTTAAGTACTAAAAATAGTTTTGAATATTAAATTAGCAAGGGACCACTGTCCACGACAGATCAGCTGTCTGCATCCTCTGCTCTTCAGCTCTGCATTTCTCTGTCTCTGATGGAGCAAGATGGGAGACATGGCTGGGTGGGACCTGTAGGTGCAGTGGTAATGCAGGCAGAGCTCCTCTTCAGCCAAAGTGAGACACGGCCCAAAAAGTCTCTCGAGCACTTTGCCTCTCAGAGGTGCTGTATAATGGCACAGCTTCATGTGCCTTACTTTTGGCCCTGCTGCCTTTTTCCCTGGTACAAAGCTATCATTTTTTCTCTGCCCAGAAACTTTCCATCTTACAATCATTCACTGCCCAGCAAACTTAGGGAGACTAAATGATATTAACTTTCCTTTTGAAGTCCATCTTCTTGCACAGATTTTGGCTACTTCTTTTTGAGTGTTATAGCCATGTTACATTATAGAACTTTGGAACAAATAATAGTAGACGGTAGGTCTTTTGTAAAACAAAAATTAAAAAAGCATTGCTGCCTCTCCAGGGAGATCAGTTTGGGTCATTTGAGAGTGTTGGAGTAAGATAAACCTTGATTTCTGAGTACTGCCAACTTGGCTGCTGAGTCTGGGAGGTAGAAGGGGCTGTCTGATCATTCAGACACTGAGCTGACACAGCTGACTTGCTTGTGTCCAGTTGTGGCTCCACTGCAGACTTGCTGTGTACTCTGCCTACAGCTTGATTTGTCTGTAAATATGGATTATTTTTTTTCCCATCTCATTTGTTTTTAAGAGAAGTGGTGTGTTTATGTGTGTGTCACATGCTCAGATTCAGTTGAGTGTGTTAGGAGGTTGAATTGTCTTCTGAGTCCATCCTGCAGGCTCCTGGTGGAGAGCTACCACTGGTGTGAGGCATGTTGGTCTTGTTAGAGGTCTTTGCAGTGAATGTTACATGTTTATGTGCCACATACAGGTTCAGCTGAGGTAAGATAAATCAGCTAGTCAGCATGCTGTTTTACCTGCTTCTAGATCACTTAATAGGACTGGGTCTGCTCGCTGGAGCTGGGTGGCATGGACACACCTTCAGTCAACCGCAGCAAAAATCCAGCGCCAATGTGTTGGGATTTGGCTTCTCTTCTGTCCTCCGTGGTCTCTCTCAAGGATGTGTGCCTGTGGGCAGCAGGGTGCGCGCGCAGTGCTGAGGCCAGCTTTCGTATCTGTTGTGATCCTGTCTCCACAGACGAAGGGGATGGAGAACCGCCATGCCATGAGCTCCCAGTACAGGATGTGCTCCTACCACCCACCCGCTTCTTACCTGGGCCAGGGGGTCGGCACTCCGGTGTGCGTCCCGCAGATCCTGACCTCGGAGGACGTCCCCTCGTACTCAGAGTCAAAAGTGAGAGGTAAGTGCACTCACCAGGGCTTCTAGCACTGTTCTGACTTGGAACAGGCATCCTCACAATGCGGGTGGGTGACGGGAGGGGAGTTAGGTGGCAGACAGTAGGTGCCAAAGTCTACAAGAGGTGTCTGGTTTTGGAAAGGCTTTCAGGGCAGTTGTAAAGTAGAAGTGCTACTGTACGGTAACATAAGCATGTATTTAAGAAGTCTCATCATTCAGGAGAGCAGTTGGTTGATACTTTTCTGCTCCTGCATATATTCCTGAAATTGTACAGTGAGACCCTTGAGACATCTGTCTGAGCTCACTGCATGGCTCTCTCACAAGACAGATGCCCAGTTAAAAATTATCTTTTCTCTCTTTTCTTCTCAGAAATTCTGTTTGTTATTTCTCCCTCAGGATCCCCAAGCCTCCCACTGAGCCTCTGCTGTCCTGTTCTTTCTGAACCACACATGGAAACTATCCCTGTATCCCATCCATGCCACGATGCCCTTCACAGATTCATCTTGTTGCTTTCAAACTTAGCACACCATACTACTTCACTTAAAGCTACTGCAGATAAATCTGCCTTTTCTTATCCCGTGTTCTTGGCCATCCCAAATATTACTGTAATCTGCAGTAATTTTTAGGAAGGAGTTGGTGAATTTACACTGAGGTTTTCTGATAGTGTTTCTTTTGCTTCTTTGTTCTTATGCTCTGTTAGCAGGTAGAGTACAGATATTAGAATGTCTCTGCTGGAGCAGACCAAACCCTATTTAGCTGCTTTCCTGTCCCTGGAACAGGCCAGTAACGGGTAACAGAGAAACAGAGAAACAGTGGGGTGTTCCTACTTCATATGTCCACAATTCCCGTGGTGCTACAGCATTTGAAGCTTCTGAACTATCATATTCAGTTACCTGCAGCAGACCTGCATTCCATGAACTGAGCTAATCCTTCCAGACGCTCTTCATGCTTTTCATCTGTCTGTAGCAAAGAACTTGGCAGTTTAATTTGGTATGGTTGGGAAGTATTTCATTTTGTTTATTTTACACCTGACAATTCTTTATGCTGTTTATTCTGTGTGTGGAGTGACAGCACTGACAACAGCATCCAGCCTCATTTGCTTCTCTGATGCACATGTACATTGAAGTGAATCTTCTATGTTGGCACACATGTGCTGAGCCTTTTTTTTTCCATCTGATGAAAAGATGCATGTTATGCAGGTCCCATATCTGTTTTCAGTCATGGCTTTTTTGTTGCTGATGTCCTGGTGTCTGTTTCATTTGTTTTGTGGTGAAAAACATGATTGTGGTTAAGTTACTTTAAGGACTGAGATGAAGCTTTGGAAGGTGAAATACGTTTAAGTCATATCTATGGCTGGTGTAAATCAGCATTGAGCCTTGAATTCAGTAACTCCACAATGATTTATACTGAAGAGGAGGCTGCTGTTTCACAGTGGCTGTTTTCTAAAAGTCTTCCAACTAAATACGACATATTAGATAGATGAAGAAACAACACATGGTGTGATAAAACCTTAGACTTTTTCTCCTTTTCCAGTAGTTCTAAATGGCTTAGAGAAATCAGTGATCCTTGGTTCATTTTCCTTCTCTTTTCTTCAATTTTATTTTCTTCCTTCTTCTCTGACCACCATTGAGCAATAACGTCTTTCTTTCTGATGATTGGTCCAAGAAGCACTTGGCTTTATGCTCAACTGCAGTTGACACTTTTTCTTGCATCCATCACTACTAACTCACTAAGAAGTCTTACCAGTTGAGTGTTCTTACAAATAGACAAAAGACCTTATACCCTTTGTTCCCAAATGCACTTCAGCAATTTTTCATCACTCCAGAAAAAAAGTTGTGCGTAATGTGCCACTGATTTTTAAACTGCATAAATACTGTATTTTCAATAATCCTTGACTGCTTCTCCAGACAGTATTCCACACACAGATATTGTTCCCTAAGTTACACCATCAATCAGAAACCGACAAGCAGTGAGATGTAATTTACTGAGATCAAACAGCATTTTCCAGACTCTGAAGAAGTGTTTTTCCATAGCAGGGAGGTAGTGGGTGAAAGAGGCACAAATATTTTTGTGAGAAAGTTGGGCCTGAGAGCAAGACCATACCTGTTTCAGAGGCTTCTTAGAGGCATCCTCTTTTATATTGTGCTAGATCTTGGAGGAAACAACTGCTTTTACTTTTTCCATCTACAGACAAAGTAATATTCTCAGGCTGTTAGTCCATGATTTACACTCCCAGGACATATTCCTCCTAATGCTTTTCCTCGGAGAGTTTGAGGCTTTCTGCCTCTTTATTGTCATTTGTGTGGATGCTGTCAGCCAGCAGGCTGTGGGCTGTAGAAGCCCCAAGGTACTGACTATCCATGCTGCAAATGTTGTCTCATATAACAGACATGTTCTTAGCATTTCTCCACTGATGGTTGGACTGAGCTTTGTACAGTGCCTGCTTGATATGAAACCTGGTGGCTTGTTTCTGCAGGGTTAGTGATTGCTACTTCTTAAAGACAACTCTAGAGCATGTTTTAAATGACCAAATCATATTTTACTCATTCGTCCTTTTCTGTGCTTGAAATAGCAACCATGTTCGGAGCCATGTTTTCTTTCTAACAAAACATAGTCATAGATTTTAGGTCCAGAAGGTAACATTAGGATCATCTAGTCTTACCTGTTGTATATTGGAGACTGTACAATTTCACCTTATAGCTCCTGCAGCAAACTCAGAACTATTTTTTTAAGATGTGTTCCCATAGACTTGGTAATGCAGAAATTTTACGGGAAGGTAACAATGTGTACATAAGAGCAACAGGTCAAAATAAAGAAAATAATAATTTTGCAGCCAGATTTTCAAAACTTCTGAGACCTATATGTTTAACACAAATGGTTATTAAATTCCCAGCCACAAATCAGAGGTACAATACACACAGTCTATTACTCACACTTCAATTGTAACTTCAGGTTTATAGAGGTTTTGCCAGTTCATATATTATCTCAGTTAGTATTTCAGTCAGACCATTTCATTAATTTTGTTCTGCTAAGTTAACTGCCTGTTTAGACCAGTTATGTTGAAAGGGAGGAAAGATGAGCTAGCAGACCACTGATTTACACTTTCTTTGTTTGTTTTTTTTTATGAATGATGTGAAATTCCCAGTAAGCTTCTGACATTTGTACATGAGGTCATACCATGTTACAGTGTGTTGCATATCGTAATGGACTGACATTTTCTGAATGGCAAAACACCATCACTCAACCTCCTTGCAATTTGAAGGTGCTCTAAGTGAAATGGTTTTGCTTCCAACCAGCACAGCTGCTACCCCTCTGGAAACTGGAAAAAAAGAGGGAGAAAAATAAGAAAAAACAGTGACGAATGGCAAAAGGGTGTTTTCAGAAGGCTCTCTTAGATCACCAGTTTGTAACATATATATATATAGTAATTTCTGGACAGAAGAGGAATTTTGTACTCTACTTCCAAAAGATGTTTCCTCTTTTTTTTTTTTCCCCTCTGGTATCTTGCTATTTTTTTTTTTTGGAATGAGCAATTAGAATAAAAGATATATGGGAGGTTGTTAACAATCCGTGGGTATGCAGAGGATGCTTTAAAGGGTGTTTCTGCTTTGCAAGCCAAGCTGAGAGCTCCTTCTGCAAGAAATGGAGGAATAAGAATGTGTATACAGCAGTCACAACAGGGTATTTTATCCCCAAGAACCAGGTGCCTCAGTCCCATTGATTTCTGTGGGGCAGTTGTTTTGTGTTTTTTTTTCAAAGGATTTTTTTCAGGTTTTGGTCAGCACCCAGAATTGCCTCGTACCTTCCACTTGCTTTGGATCAGGCCCCTCCTGTGATTAGATTTGTGAAATACCTACACAAAACCTTGATTTGAGACATGAAGGCATGTGCTTAGATCGGGGCTGGGTGCCCAGCTCTGGATTCTGTTTCCACTGAATAAGGGTGAGCATTTGCTTGGCTATGGGAAAGTAGTTTCCAGGTTTGGGGCAGTTGCAAAAAAAAACCCAAGATTTAAATGTAGAGGAGAAACATCCCTCTATTTGGAGACACCTTTGATTTCAAATTAATTATCTTCTCTTAACTTTAGTATGGAGTAGAAACTGATCCTTGTCAATATTTTCTGAACAGTGTCTATGCCAATGGTGAAAAAGGTGGTTTGCATTTAAATGTTGCTCTAGTTGCTGAACGGACTTGAATTTTTGTTTTCTGACACTGTCTCAGGATAGTTGGAAATACACGTAATGAAGCGCTAGAGCAGTGCTGTATTTGCAGCTTTAATGTAAAGCAGGAGCCATATAAAGCAGGAGCCTGAAACTTCTTCCAAAACAAAAATGAGAAAAACTCATATGAAGTGTTCATTTTGATATGGAAAAGGTCAACGGTTTTGTTTAAATCAGCAAACAGTGTTTTTCCTTGGAAAACCAAGGGAAAACATTTCAGGTAATATTTATTTTTATTTTTATTTTCCGAGCAGAACAGCTTCCAACACTTTTCAAACACTTTTCAATGAGTTATTCTTGCCTAGAAGCTAAATAACTGTTATCTCCAGTTTTACAGTTGTGGAAACTGAGGAATGTTGATTGAACAAGGCACAGACTTCTCCAGGGTCCACATAATAGCTCCTGCTTCTGTCTAGGTGGATGCTGTATTGAAAATACTGCTGGGCCGTAGGAGAAGACCACTCGAACTGTGGAACAGCTCTGTAAAGAGTCTCTTCCAGTGATTACACAGTCAAGGGCATGTTAGAAACAGTCTCCCTGATTAAGACAAAAAGTTTCATTTCACTAAAAAAAGTGTTGGAATGTGAGGAATCCTATATGCCTGAAAAATGCAAGAGAGGTCTTGGATGAGGATGTGTTTCTTCAGAATGGTCTGTAGTGTTGTGGTGGTTTTACTGGGGTGGGCGGCCAAGCTCCACCTCAGCCACTCTCTCACTCCCCCTCCTCAAAGGGAAGGGGGGAGAAAATACAATGCAAAAGGCTCAAGGGTTGAGATGAGGATGGGGAGATCACTCAACAATTATCATGACAGGCAAAACAGACTCCGAGCAGGGAGATAGTAAGATTTATTGCCTATTACTAACAAGCTAGAGAAGCGAGGGACAAAGGAAAGAAACCAAAAATGCCTTCCCCTCATCCACTCTCTTCCACCTCCTCCCCCTGAGTGGCACAGGGGAATGGGGGCTGTGGTCAGTCTATAGCACTTCATCTCCACCGCTCCTTTTCAGTCACTCTCTGCCCCTGCTCCACGTGGGGTCCCTCCCACGGGATGCCGTCCTTCCCAAACTGAGCCTGCGGGGGCTGCCCACAGGCAGCAGCTCTCCAAGAACTGCTCCCACACGGCTGCGTACCACGGGGTCCATCCCCCAGGAGCAAACTGCTCCAGCACGGGTCCCCCATGGGCGGCAGCTTCCCCCAGACCCCCTGCTCCTGCGTGGGCTCCTCTCCACGGGCTGCAGCTCCGGCCCGGGGCCTGCTCCTGTGGGGGCGCTCCATGGGCCGCAGCCTCCTCCAGGCCACATCCACCTGCTCCATGGGGGGCTCCTCCACGGGCTGCAGCGTGGAGATCTGCTCCATGTGGGACCCATGGGCTGCAGGGGGACAGCCTGCTCCACCAGGGGCCTCTCCACAGGCTGCAGGGGAACTTCTGCTGCGTGCCTGGAGCACCTCCTGCCCTCCTGCTGCATTCACCTGGGGGGCTGCAGGGCTGCTTCTCACTCCTCTCTCTCTCCCAGCTGCTGTGTGGCAGCATGTTTGTTATTTTTTTCCCTTTCTTGAACATGCTCTCACAGAGGCACAAACAACATCGCTTATTGGCTCGGCTCTGGTCAGCAGCGGGGCAGCTTCTAGATTCTTCTCACAGAAGCCACCCCTATGGCTCCCTGCTACCAAAACCTTGCCACGTAAACCCACTACAAGTGTGTGAATGTTATGCTCCTTTTTCAGGTTTCATATGTACTCTATTCTTGCATGAAATCTGTGCCCTTGAGTGCCGTGCAAGATAAGAGTCATGTTCATATTCAAAGAAGGCACCTGGCTGTAGGACCAAAGAGGTCAAGGAGTCCTGGTATGCAGAAGCTCTTTGAGCTTGTGTCCTTGCATTAGTGCTGTTTTCTGTGGGCGTTCAAGCTACAGAGACAGCACACTGCAACAAAGCAGGCTGGTTTGGTATAGCTGAGAAACGACTCCAAAGGGCTGAAAAGAAGGCTTGCATTTACGAGCTCTGTATTTGCAGCCAGCAGACAAGATACGCTGACGGAGCTATGCTAATAAAGCACTTAGAGAAGTGGGGCAGAGCAGTAAAGAACAGTCCTCCGTCAGAGGGCTAGAACCAGTCTGTGTAAGCTGAGGAGCAGCTCTTGCAGTTTCACAGGGTCCAGGCATTGTCAAGTCTGAGATACCACATTTTTTCCTTTTGCTCCTGTTCATCTTCAGTAGAGGACCAGCAGAAATGCATATTGGCTGTAGAGGGGCTTCAGCAGCATAATATGTGGGGTATCATTTTACTCCTGGAATGGATGAAGTTCAGCAGTATTTAGCTTGTGTGTTTTGCTTATATGTCTATCTGTGCATCTTTTGCTTAAAAACCGTCCTCTGTTCAAGAGTATGCCATTCCTCAGGGATGAGGAACAAGCAGTGTTTGCTGAAACTTGACTGTATTTGCCACTAACTTTCCATCTCTTATCAACTTTCAGAAGTAAATTTGAAGTCAGACAAAAGGAGAAAGGAAGAGGTAATAATCTAAGCCTGCAGATCCTGAACAGTCAGTTCAAAGCTGTGTTTCTGTCAGCAGGTCACGTTATCTTTGGGTGGCTGTTGCATCTTCTTCGTGCATTCTCATTGCTGCTGTTTATAGTCCCAGATGGCTGTGCTGTGCACAGTGTCCCTTAGGTACTTCCTGTGAGGGTGCTGGGAAGGCTGGCAAAGTCTAAACTGATTCTCTAAGCCTTGGCTTACATTGCTGGTTGTGTATGTGGTGTAGACCACAGCCTCATCTATTCTTGCCTGCAGCAGTCTCATTTTTATGCAGGACTCTTGTAAAAAAACAGTTTTGTGGCTTTCTTAGAATGGCAGGGTACAGTATGTTTGGGGGCCATCAATATATGTATATACACACCTACATGTACATAAATACATATGCTTATATATACACCCCTGTAAAACAAACCTGCCATGTTCAGGCACTTCTGCCTGTCTTCACACAACCTGGATTGTAGGGATAGTCTGTAGAGTGAATTTGCTGTTAGTATGATGTGAGAGCAAACTTCTGTGGAAGTCAGACGATGTACTATCCTTTGATTACGTCAAGGTGGATCTTGAATAAGTTGCAACATTCTACAGACTTTTTCATGCAGATGACCTTTTAACATGTCAGTTTCATTTTCAATAAAAAGCTGAATTTTGAGCTTGGCTGACTACACAGTTGCTGGGTTTGGTGATACTTTATTTTTTTAAGTCAAGCAAGTTGCTAAGCTGCATTTGTGACATTCATGATCATACTTCCTTGTTTCATTAGATGTAATAGCAGCTTTCAAAATAGATTTGAGAATGTGAGACGTATTCATTATATACTCTGGCAGTCCATTTTTCTGTATGTTTAATGTTAAATTATTGGCCTGTGTTCTAACTGAGGTTGGCTTGGTGAAGATTTGACCAATATTAAAAGCAATTTATAAGGTCTGATTGATAGTGAAGGGAATTATGAAAAGAAATGAGTTCAAACATTTGCTTACATTATGTTCTGCTTTGGTTTATTCCTGATTCAAAGGCTCATCTTAGTAAATCCTCCTCAAAACGCAACCTTTATGTTCTGTTCACTGAAAATCACACAAATAAAAAAATGCATGCAGTGAAGCAACTTGTTGTGCAGTTGCAGAATTACTTGGTTGATTCACGAATTTTGCTGATTCATGCCAGGGCGAGTGATGAGCCCTGCTGCTTGCTGTGGGGGAGGATGCTGGTCCTGTGGCAGGAGCAGCTGAGCAGGCTGTATTTTTTGCTGGTTTCCCCCCCCCAAGTCTGTTTTTATAGAAATACATGTATTTCTGGAGCGAGGTTGTAGCATTCTATAGGAGGAATGGTAAGCTCTCATGAAAACTACATGCTTCCATTTGCCCCAGCAAGAGAGCAGCCTGGAGCCTCAGGAAGCACAGCTGGACCCTGTTCACCCACACCAGCAAAGCCACTTCCACCCCAATGGGGGTCTGCAGCTGCTGAGCGCTGCAATAAAGGTCTATCCCTGCTGTGCTCATGCAGCTGCACCAGCTCCTCGTGCTGCAGCCTCAGCATCCCTCTGCAAGGCCATGCCTGCACGTTGTCCTGAGATGCGCGATGGCCCTGAATGGCTTCCCTCCTTCTCAGCCTCTCCTGCAATTTGCAGTGTATCAGAACTACAGGTTGAGGACCAGGGGTTTACTCGCACTGCAGCCCCGAACTTGGTTTCTGCTTGCTTCAACTGCTTTCTGTATGGGGCAGAGCATGCTACAGCTGGCAAGGCTGCAGTTTATTTTCTTCATGCTTTAGAGGATGTTGGATACTTGTCTGAGAAAATCCACACAATCAGTTGAGCAGCATCCTTTTACACTGGGTGTAGGCTTGACACTGAGGTTTTATTACAGGACTTTTTCGCTTGCAAGCAGAAGTTTATGGAAATCATTAAACTTCAGCATGAAGTGTCAAAGCAAATGAAGACATTTTGTTGGCACAGTGGTGACACCAGTGTGTGTACCTGGGCATGGCTTGTAATTGTAGAAAAAAACAGTGAAACCTGCCTCCCTGTTTGCTTTGATGTGCAGGTGCATCCTTGTAGCTTGACTGGTTAAGAGAAGGAAGAATTCGCTCCGTATTCTCTAGTGTTTTCTGTGCATGAGGATTTACAGAGGGTACTTCACCGATCATGCCATCTTCTTGAACAAGATGAGCTAAGCTAATTCCTTTGCAGCCTTTCTGCTTAGATAAGGAGTCCAATTATCAACCCTTTGTAGATTGTGAGAAACTTGAGCAAAAGATGTGTTTGCTACTGATCTCTTAAAGAAAAAAAAAAAAGCAGAGTTGCCGAGGCCCCTGCAAGCAGTGTGGGATGGCTTAGCCTTCAGGAGGGAGGCGATGAGCCGATCGTGGCTCTTTGCAAGAGGCCGTTGTTGCAATCTGTGGCACTGCCCCCATGCCGGAGTGCTCTTAGGGAGAAACGTGAGGATTTTCCCCACTGTCGAGCTCGCTTGCATGATGTGAGGGCATTACACCCTGTCACAGGGGTGATCTCCTTGCAGCAGGGATCAGAAGTAGCTGCTGAGAGGCATCAGGCTGGGGCCTGAGGGGCAGCTGCACGCTGGGCCTACCTGCAGGGGACACGGGGTCACCGCCGTGTAAACGTGTGTGTTTGTACCTCACGTGTAAATAATACTGGGGTATGCTGCCTGCACATGGTGTCTGTAATCCTGCAGGGCAGGATTTGGGGCGGCCGCCTAATGGGCTCTCTTAATTTAGCAGCATTTAGCCCGCCCAGCCAACATTTTTAATCCTGAGCCTCGGTGTAACCATGAGTTTTTTTCCAGTGCTCCTCGCAGGCATAGCTTAGGCCAAGTACAAGTTGAATAACCTTCAGGAAAGCTGTGCTGTCCTTCTGTCGGCCGCTGTCTTTGAAAATTGCCTGCAGAGTTAGTGAGCAGGAACAGTTAAGATTTACAAACAATGATGAAGCTTGTCATGCATCTTTCACCATTCATCATCTGGGTGCCGTGGCTGGGCGGTGAAGTGTTCTTCATAAAAACCAGCTCAGTGTGAAATACACCTCGCAGCAATGTTTACTGCTCTGAAACTCGTCAGCAGCCCTTTATAGTAAATCCAGATTGCGATGTGACATTACAGTATATCATTGCAGAGCGCGCTGGGGTTTACACTAGGAATGAGTGCAGTTCACACCAGATGAGATGTCGAAATTGAGTTATGTAGGAATTTGGCTGTTATATGGGGATAGCTTTTGTTTTCTGAGGACTGAAAGTTAGCTTTATATATATAATATATATAATCTACACATACCTGTACCTGTGTGTGGGTGCATATATCGATATAGGTATATATATACACGGATATATGGATACACAAACGCTATGCACACATTCTGTACACGAACACTGCAGATCTACAAAGAGATTTCTCTGACAGGATCGTGTCTTATTCTTATGCTATTTCTTAAAAGTATTTCAGTGTTTGCACCTCAGTGCTAGCATTTCAGTGAAGTAGCCTTTTATTTTCAAAAAATGCTGTTTAAAATACTGTTCTTCGAATATCACAGTGTTACAATTCCTGGCTAAGAAAGCAGAGTGGGATTTTTTTATTTTTGTTAATTACTTGTATTATCCGTTTAGTTTGGGTTAATTGCTGTTTCGTAGGATTGTGGCAGCAGATCATAACACCGAATTTGTAGGACACAAAGCCAGGGGACCTGTGAAGCCTGCTGCGTACTGTCGGTGAGCTGCCTTTGGTGAAGGGGCAGGCACGGGGCTGTGCTCAGCTGAGTCCCTGCGAGGCAGCTCAGCCTACGGGGCTGCTCCCAAGGTGCACAAATGGATGCAGCTGGATGTTGACAGCCAACACAGGGCTAAGGCCCGCCACTGCTTTTTTTCTGGTGAGTGCCTCCCAGAGCTTGGAAGGTACAACTTTGAGCAGAAGGTCCTGGGGGACTCTCTCAGAAACTTTAAAATATGGAAAAAGGAAAGTATGTTTGTTGGGCTGTATGTTGAAATGATAGAAGTTCTTCCCGCTTATTTTAGTCCCGCCAACTGCAGTGTTGACACAAGGTCACTAAGAAAAGAACAACATGAAATAAAATAGTAGATATTTTTGTCTAGCTACATAAGTTAAGAAATTAGTGCAAAATGTAACAAAGACATTTTGTGTATGAATAAATTGCTGAGTCTTTGGAGATAAATCTACTGTCATGAGCATCTGAGACATACTTGGAGTTAAACAGTAACATCCACGTGAACTGGAAAGCACACTGTGTCAATCACTCTACAACCAAGGACAGTATCGTTCTTCATTGGAGGTTAGGTACTTCGGTGGCAGTTACCTGATTGAAAACAAGTGAAAGAAAGGATTGGGGATAAGCCAATAAAGTTTTTGAGTGCTTCCTGTGGCATTGTTATTTCACTGTTACACTTCAAAACCTGGAAATGAACTCAAATTTCACTGTCTTTAGTGCTTTGACTGTTTGTCCTCTGTGTTTGAAGTGTAGCTGACGTGTTCTGGACTCTTGACAGAAGTCTTTTGGCTTTACTGCCTTGCTGTTCAACCAGAGGAAGAGGCGGAGTGTTTGAAATACTGTTGCATTTAATTTTAGATTTCTGGGTTCCATGCTGAGTATTAAATGTAGTACAGAAGTGGAAAAAGGAGTAGGACTGCAGTTGGCACTATCAAAGAGAAGAGACAACTATATTTCATTTGTCCTCTTTAGCTGTTTTCAGCTTCTGTAGTTTGGGCTTTGAGTGCTAATTTTGCAGTGAAATCATACTTTTCTAGCTCAGAACATTTTCCACAAATGTGTTTATTGTTGCTAATTTTTTCTTTGATTTGTTATGCCTTTTTTAAAAAACTGTGAAGTTTACATTTCAGCCTGCTGCTGGCAGCATGAGGCTAAAGCTTCAGGTACACTAACCATATAAGCATGCAGGCTTCCAGGAATACAAATAATATTCAAAGCTTGTTCATATTCATAATTAGTTTAATGATACGGTGTTAATCTCACCTACTTCTTCAGCAGAGGCTTTAAAGGATCCAGCAAGGTTTCTTAGGGGTGATGTGGGGGTGAAAGGTTGGAAACGTTAAGCATTATTTATGAATTTGTTTACTTTCTCCTTTTATTTTGAGAGGGGAAAGTTTGGTCGTCTTTTATGTTACTCTTGTGCCTTGAATTAGAGGCGTGCAGAGTAAAGCTGTCACTTATAACGTAGTGCTTTCAAGCTTCAGAATGTTGCATATAAAATCAAAGAAATGTATTTCTTCACTACCTTGACTGCTTTATGTACCTGTTCAGTTTCTAGTAACTTTGCTAAGCTGCAGTCTTTAGATATATGTAGTAGGTGGTGGCTTGACATAGTGATGCTGTAATAGCCTTAGGGAGGCAGAGGTCTTTATTGATAAGGACTCAGGTATAGAACACTATTGTGGAGCTCATCTAATTCCCTACTCTTGTGCGTTGGTTTATTCCTTATATGGCATCTACTATATGTAGATTTAAAGACAATTCTAGTAGTTAGGGCAAAAATTTGGAAAAATCCTCTGGAAAGGTGACACGTAGAACAGGTGGGCTTGAGGTATTTTGTGCAGTGTGTACATCCAGTTTTTGCTGTCCATACAACTCCAAATTTGAGTTAATGGAGAAGTGTTGGTTTGGACCAAAAAAAAAAAAAGGTATCCTGTACGCCAGGTTAAGTCACTTAATTTTATGTTGCTTTCCCACACACATACAAAGGTCTCCTGATGGGGGTGGCATTTTCTTACAATGACCCTGCAGGGAAGCAAAGCAAACATGTCTACAGAGCACTGTAAAAATAGTCCAGGAGGAAATTGCTCAGAATTACGGGGGGTGGGAAACATCGCAAAAAAGCTAACAGTATGTTGGCTCATTATAATGACTGTCTTGTAGCATCCAGGAGTTGTCAATCATAGCTTAACGTTTATAGAAGTGAAAAGTCAATGTGTAGTTGTTTAATTTGACATGGCTCTTGGATTGAGAAAGTGTAATCGCTGGAGGGGACAGTTAAGTAGCTGTGCTCCGTGTCAGCCTGTCTCGCTCCGACTACTGCACTAAACGCTTTCTTGATGAGCGATAGATTTGGTTAAATACCAGGATAATTGCTAGCTACAGCATCCAGCACTCTTTTAATGCCTTGTACTACATCTGTATTAGCTCTTGCCTGAGGCTGTTTGAGGTTTGTGCAGCAAAGAAGGCATGTATGTTCAATTACATTATTCTCCTTCAGTTTTTGAAGGGCAATTGTTGCAGAGCTAAATAGGTTGTAATAAATTACATTCCATTTCTTCCAAACCTGTTGCAGTAGGGCAGACATGCAAACGTTACAGCTGCTTTTTCCTTTTAAGTACCGTTTTGTTAATCTGCCACACCATAAACATGCAAGAAACTGTTTAGACAAAGTGTTTTTTTCATATGAAAAATGGAAAACTAATAGACTTTTAAAACTGTCTTGCAAAATTGGTGAACTCGTTTTGCATGCTATAAAAGTATTTGCTGTTCCTTGCTGGGTTCACACATGTAAATAAAATCATGGCACAAATGCATGTTCTTGCTCAGGGCGCTTCATCAGATGGAACAGGAGAGGGACTCAGCTCTCCCCTCTGTAATTAGCCGGGTGTCAACATTGTATGAAATGGTATTTTAAGGGGAAGACTTGAAACGTCAGCTTGGGGTGATCTAGTTGCCCGCTGGTTGCTGCCAGTGGCTGCGTGGGGCCGCATAGCGATGCTGCACTGCCTGGTGCAGCCCTTGCATGCCGAGTGTGCTCCTGCTGCATCAAGCACATGCCCGCAGCTCCATCACATCTCTCTGCAGTAACACACCACTCTGCCGAAAAGGCCTGCAGATCAGGTTGCAACTTGCTTCAAAGGTGTTTGAAAGGGGTTTGTAGGGGCGGAGGGGGGCATTTGTGTCTGACCTATATTTGTCTTAAAAATCTGAACAGATCTGGAAGAGGCTTTGGATGTATCTTGAGGACTGAGCACATCATTTTGCCAGGATTTATTTTAAAATGTAATGCAGAAAGAGAGGAAGCCAACTCAACATTTAGAAAAAGAACTCTAAGGTCTTTGGTTTTGTTTCTATAGGATAGGCGTTCAACATTTTATCTATCTAACCTCTTACTTAACATCAAATTTATTTCCCAATTTTCTGCAATTTTTTACGATACTTATATTACAAAATTTATTTTACAATGCCAGTTTCAAAAGTCTGTGCCTGATGTTTGTCCCACAGTGCCTGTTAAATCAATTAAGCTTCAGGGGTAGAAGGTTTTCATAAGGTCTAAATCACATCCCACATGCTGCGGGTAGCATGTTTATTTACCCCACGTATGGTGCTAATCATGTCTTAGGCTGCTGAAGTAAAAGGAAGTAAAAGTCCAGTTTTTCACCAGTTTTGTTTCTTTTCTGGACATGAAAGAAGAAGAAAAATCAATGAACTCCCTCTCCTGCTCCTTTATAAATCATTTTCCCTTTCAAGTTCTGTCTCAGAGCAGTTGTAGACACTGCAAGGAATGTTTTATTTTCCCACCTTGAAACAACTGTTTACATTCATTTTTTTTTAGCAGATTTTTGCATTGGCTTTTGGCTGTATAAAACACTTTTGATAAGGTGCAGTCTGAGACAGATTTGAGCTAGCTGTGTGCCCTTAAATATTGTTTCAAACCTCCTAAATACCGCAAATCAAGACCTTGCTAATCTCAGTTTTTTTCTGTCTCCTCTCTTGGATAAATACAAACTTCTAGTTCATAAAACTACGCCTACCAAGTCATATGTATTTTGTCCCAGCTCTGTGATGAGCCACATATGTTTCCAGGGACTTTAATTTGGTTGAACTCTGTCCCTAATACTTTTTAAGACGTAAATACTGCAAACGGGTTTGTGCAAACAGAAGAAACAACACTGGCTTGATGAGTGGGGTCTGCCATATGGTTTTTATGTGGATACTTTTGCATGAAGTGGCCCAAATGAAGCTGTAACTCTGTAAAGTGTAGCTAAAAAGGAGTGGGGAGATAGGAATGTGGATTGGCCCTTATTTTGAAACTAATTTCCCCTCCTCAGCCATGGGGCTGACCTCTGTACTTCTTTCTCTGAACTGTCCAGCTTGGATCATGTTTGCAAGAGGTTCCTGGACATGCTAATTTGCATTTTCCTGCATTTTTAGGTGCATTGAAAATCCTGCCTTCCCCAGCAGCCCAGAGCAGGTCCCTCTGTGTTCACTACACCTGTTGCAGCATCAGCTGCCTGAGCTGGAAGACCTCGGTGCTACCCAGGAAGGACTTTTCTCTCCACAGATCTCCTGTGGGAACTCCTCTTTCCCCAGGAGGGTGTGGAGGACCTGTTAGCTCTTGTCTGGGTAGACAGGTCCATCCAGCGCAGTGGATGTCACTGCTGAAGGAGAGTTTTGGATTAGGACCAGCTATGTCGGTAGGGTCCCTGCTGGCACCTACTTTCCTTGTTGCATTCAGCTGCGGTGATAATCAGCTACCTGTATGGAGGGAGATAGATAGTAGCTTGCCTGCGTTATGCTCCAAAGGAGAGAAAAGGCATGCTTTGGCCCTGAATAACAACAGATAGTTGCTTTGTGTGGTGCAAGCCCTCCTGCAGCCCTTGCACCCTCCACACCTTACTGCTTTGTGTCTGCAGTGAAATGCAGTGGGGCTGTATGATGTGGAGGAGGATGAGTTGCATTTTCTCCTCCCTTCCCTCCTTATCTGCTCACCTTCCCACCCTGCCCTTTTAGTGCTGAATCAGTTTTATACTGCCTGGAGCTGCCAGCAGCATTTTGGAAGTTAGTTGAGGAGTGGTGTTGGAGTGGTCCTTCTGAAGGCAAGCAGCCTTCCACAGCCATATGTATCCAGATTGGTCCCCTTGACCCAAGGGGCTACACTTTTTCTGTACAACAGATGACAATAACAAAATACTGATTTTTTTTTTCCTTATGGACTTTTCTGCCACTTTAACATACCATAAGGTTCATCTTCCCGACTTCAGATCACATCAAGTTAGGACAAGAGAAGCACATGCTGAAGATGTGGTGGGTACATTTGGGCCAGTTGTAGTCATCTCGGTAAGGATGTGCTCGTGGTACCAGAGGCAGAGCTGGGCACGCACAGCCCACGTGCCCATCAGCTCTGCACTGGAGCAGACCTTCGAAGGGTGGTCGCACATGGTCAGCCAGAGGCTGGCCCTTCACCTCTGGGCAGGGGAAGTTTCTGTTGCACGCCAGCAGTTTGCAGTATGTGTTTAATGCTGCTATTGTGTTTGTGGAAATAAATATAAATATAACGCAGTGGGTCTGTCGTAAGCCTAATGTTGTGTGAAACTTCATTTAACTTATTTGACTACCTCAGAAATGTTTTGTGTTCAGTTTTTGTCCCTATTTTCTCAAGTAGAGTGACTTATTGTGACAAGGTTCCTAAACTTCTGAGTGTATAAATCTCACTTTAAAATAAGTAGCAACATTTTTACTCTCTTTATGCGTATGTCCATCTTTTGCTTCATATTTACCAATACTTGAACCATTTTACTGCAAATCTGTTTGACTGGCTTCCAAATTAAAGTTAATATTAAAAAAATAGTAATGCCATGGCAATATTAATTCACTTTAAAGCCTCCTTGGCTTTTTAAACTGTAGGTTCACTTGAATTCTAATCTGCATGTGATAAGGCTTCTTCTTTCTTCTCTGCTATTGAATTTTGAGCACAGTTGTAGGGGAGTACAGTCTTGTTTATGCTGGAGTCAGTGACAAACCTCCTGCAGCTTGTGCTAGTATGGTATGAGCTGCAGGTCCTTCTTTGTCCCTTCCCAGCAGAGAAATTTACCGTATAAGAGCATTAAGAAAAATCTATTATTGGCAAGTGAAAAAATCTATTGTATCTACCATAACAGATCACTTTCATTAGACTTAGCATTTTCTCTGATTGTTTAGTAACCTCTTGATTTCCAAAAGCTTGCAAATCATGTCCAAAAAATCTTTAAGCCATACAATACGGCACTTTTGCACTGAGCCAGTATTTTCTAAAGTTAAGAATGTCATTAAGCCTGAAAGAGCTGAAGCCATCATTATTAGCTATTTGGTTACTCTTTGAGTATTATGATTGATGTCAACAGGCATGGATTTTGTCCTTGTTTTAAAGGTTGAAAATGAAAGTTAAAATGTAGAGATGTGACCAGAATTAAAGTTTACACTTATATGGTGAGTCCTGGTCTTGCACAAACTGTGATAGCCTTTTTTTTTTTTCTGATAAGCCAGTAAAGATTAACAGCCTTTCTGACCCAGGAGCTGGGAGATGGCCAGCCAAAATAGTGGTATGTTTGGATTTCTGCATGAGACACCAAGATGTTTTAAGCAGGTATTAAAGTTCTTCGAATCCGATTTCCTGCTATTAGTATAGCTACATCAGGGAGAAACCTTGTGCCTTTTTTTTTTTGTCTTGACATGTATTCTGCTGCTCAGTAACATTACTTTGAGTCTTGAGTGCACTCCTTCCTTAACAGTTAACATTGCTTTTCAAAAAAACATTTTCCTGCCACAGCTATTTTAAATTGCAATACATTTTCTACGTAGAACACTTCATGCTTCTAGAGGTAGTTATTAACAAGGAACTTCTTGTTTAGTCAGGTTTTAAATATGAACACCAAGCAAAACAAAGGCAAATACTCTGTAGTGATGCCCAGAAACAGGTGAGAAGGCAGAGTCACTAGCTTTCCCCTCTGGCATGCAAGGTCTTTCCTTGAAACAGGGAACATACAGCCCCATGACTGCTCGTCCATTCCCTGCAGTGTCAACAGCAATCCCAGGAAGAAGCAGCGGGCCGCGCCTTGTCCCCTTGTTCTTAGGTCCCGCCGTGCTGCAGCCCTGGTGAGCACGTGTGACTGAGTCACACAATTCTGGTCAGTGGCAGCTGGATGTCTGTTTCAGTAGGCTCTTCATGGCATTGTCTCTGGGTTAGATGGTGCTGGGGACCTACAGGAAAGCCTGTGTCATTGCCAAAAGGAAACAGACAGAAAGCAGGCTCCACAAGCTCAGCGTGATGTCTCAAGGTTACGTGTGAAGGGAGGTGCCTGAGGGTGGCTGGGTGCAGGGGGATGACCCTGTGCTCTGTGCTTTAGAACTGGCTGGAAATCACAGAATCACAGAATTGTAGGTGTTGGAAGGGACCTCAAAAGATCATCAGGTCCAACCCCCCTGCCAAAGCAGGTTCCTTAGAGCAGGCTGCCCAGGTAGGCGTCCAGATGGGCCTTGAATATCTCCAGAGAAGGAGACTCCACAACCTCCCTTGGCAGCCTGTTCCAGTGCTCCGTCACCCTCACCATGAAGAAGTTCTTTTGCATGTTAGTGCGGAACTTCCTGTGCTCCATCTTATGGCCATTACCCCTTGTCCTGTCCCCACACACCACTGAAAAGAGGTTGGCCAAATCCCTCTGTCTCCCACACTTCAGGTATTTATAAACATTGATAAGATCCCCTCTCAGTCTTCTTTTCTCCAGGCTGAACAGACCCAGGTCTCTCAGCCTTTCTTCATGGGGAAGATGGTCCAGGCCCCATATTATCTTTGTGGCCCTCTGCTGGGCTCTTTCCAGGAGATCCCTGTCTTTTTTGTACCGGGGAGCCCAGAATTGGACACGGTACTCCAGGTGAGGCATGACCAGGGCAGAGTAGAGGGGGAGGATCACCTCCCTTGACCTGCTGGCCACGCTCCTTTTAATGCACGCCAGGAAATTATTCTGGTGAAAATTTTTGTGAGAGAAGAATCTCACCCACTGATTGTTTTTGCTAAAATCGTGTGTTTCTGCAAACTCACAGTGAGACGTGGAGGATTCAGAGGGACACCTGCCTGCTTTCCTTAACCAGTACACATTGTTTGTGAGTCCTGTCCCTGGGCTAGCAGCTGTAGGGCAGTCTGTTGCTACATAGTAGGGCTTTTTTTTATGTGCCACCTGTTTACATCTTTGTGTGGTCTCACTGACCTGGATCTGCAAAGTGGATTGTTTCCTTTTCCACAAAAACAAACAAACAAAAAAAAAACACAATAAGAAAAGGACTTTTCAGAAAATACATCTCATTTCGTGGACCTGGCTTTGAAGGTAGTTGCACAGGAGAGGTGCTTGGGGCACTGAGGTCCCTGCCCTGCTGCTGTGCCGAGGAGTGGGACAGCCCAAGGAGTCCCAAACCTCCTAGCCCCATAGCAAGGCAGTTTAGTGCAAAACTGGTCCTGGCAGGATAAAATGCCTGGGATGGACATTTGGGCATGTGTACCACCAGCTGGCAAAGTAACTAGGTATTTCTCAAGAGAAGTGATTGATATGTGCAATTTTAGTCTTCTTTTACAAAAAAAAAAACAACACGGTATTTAATTCCTACAAGAATAAGAAAAACAGTCCAGAAAGCGGGTTCAAAGACCTTTCTTTTTTTTTAGTTTATTTTCTTCTCAGAGCAGCCTCTGTCTTTTGCTGATCTTTGAATACTACACACCAGGGGCATCTTTTTTGATGGAGAATCAGTCTTCGCTCTGGTGTGTGGAATAGAGAAGTATTATGTGATCTCCGGGAACAAAGAGATGGAAGGTCCCAGCTTTTTCACAGCCTTGTTACGTGATGAAGCAAACTGCTTCATTTCTCTGAGGTTCCCTGCTGCTCTTCAGCTGGTGGCAGATCTCCAAATCCCTCCATCCCTCACAGCCACTTTTTATACACCTTTCCTGGAAATCGATGCCTCCCTCATATGTTTGTGTGGCTGCTTTCTAATCTTGAATCTTGAAATGATTTTTTTTCCAGGAAAAACTCCTTTCAAAAGCATTGTCCATCTCTTGGCCTTTGGTTTAGAGAGCAGCCATGCAAACCATTGGGTCTGTCCAGCAGCAGAGCATGTTCCCTGCCATGGTGGACCATGAATGTCTGAGGGAAGCAGGGATCTCTGAGAGTGGATCGGTTGGTGGTCATAGCACAGAATTGCAGCCCAAAGGACAGGCACGTGCATCTTTGCAGTAGTGGCAATACAAAACAAAAGTGGCTGGATGTTCTGCAGCAGAGTCATTTCTCCAGTATAATTCCCTGTGTCATTGCACAGATGCATGCACTGGACAACAAAGGGGTTAAATAAGTAGCTGGAGAATGACAGGGAAGGAAAAAGGAGGTAATTCTTTTTATTGCAATGCCTTCTCATTGAAAAGATACTACCGGTTTAAAAATACCTCAGATCTGTGACCCCAGCAAGCTTTTACCAGCTTGGCTTTGCACATGGTCTTCAGACCACTCAAAGCAAGGATGCTCGTCTCAGTACACCTGCTCTTCCTGAGGTTTTTGTGAGATGGTTCCTTCACACTTTGCCTTTCCTAGCCTCAGACAGCAACTTAGTCACATCAGGTGAGCTGCAGAATGTAACAGTGGTAGTAGTGGAAAGTGTCGGTCAATCAGTGCTATTCTGCTGCGTGTTGTGTCTGCAGGCGTTCGGGGCAATTGCTTTGGAATTGGGTCATTGAGTTTCGACGTAGGTTTTGGAGACTCAAAAAACAAAGCCTCGACTTCGGGAATGTCTTCCTTGCATCCTTCCTATCCAATTGGACGTGGGTGAGAAGTAGAAAGTCTTGTTTGATTATTTCACATGTTATTTTAAGAGAATTTAAAGGCAGAGGTGAAGGAGTTCAGCAAGAAGATATTTTCTTCAGCTTCTGGTTTCTAATTACATCAAGTTATAGCCCCGCCTTCTTAGTTGCTAAAAGTACAAGCATGAACTGGAAAAGAATTAGATAATCCATGGTAAAGCATGCTGAATAAAGATCTCCATTCAGATCTTTACCTTTTATCCTGAGCTCCTAATGCCAAGAAATAATGCTATCTGAAAATACACAATGAATGTGCCCTACTGTGGGCATCTGAGATAATCCTAATTACTTTAAGTGTTAGTGAGATGGGTAGGCATTTGAGAAGGAGAAAAGGACTTTACTGTGAAATAGTATATCAGTGCTAAGAGGTACAGGCTGGACATGGTTTTGGTTCTAGTTCCTTAGGTGTGGGGTGTTTTTTGTATCAAAAGGCAGCTCTGCTTGTTCTTGACACTTCTTGGAGCAGGATAATTTCCATGGACATACATTTCCAGAATTGGACTATTTCCCCTTGTGTTAGTGACATGCAAAGAGGAAAGGATGTTCCATTCCCATTTTACTTTGTCTTCTGCATTACAGAGATGTAAGGAGGGAGATGACAAAGGTCATCTCAATTTTTTAGATGAGCTCACAGACAGTAGCAGAGAACTAAAAGATACTCAAGATTCCATGAGTATTTTCTGTGTTCAGAAACATGAGTCACTGCAGCTTTAAAAATGTGATTGTGTTCAAATGAAATCTTAAAAACACAGCTGATGAAAGTTGGTCTCAATTTTCTGAAAGTTTTGCTGTGACCTAGCAGGAACACACTCAGCCACAGGCCCCTGGCTGCTGGTATTTTTGACCTGCACAGACCAGAACACCAGAGTATAAGACTGGTCCCCTTGCACAGCTGATAAGTATGATCTTCCTTTCTTCAACACTGGTTTCTTCATTCTAGAGTGAAACACTCAGTCCTCTGTCTTTTCAAACAGTGCATGCATACTGCACGGCCAGTTCAGTGTGGATAGATCTGCTTTCTGACCTTCTGTCACTTAACTCTATGCTGAAAGAGCTGAACATTTGTAGGGTTAGGCACTCCAAAGATGAGAGGTGGCAGAGTGGCGGTTGTTTGGGAGAGCTTGGCTTGGCCTTTTTGCATGTGTTTGCATTAGGATTTCATCAGGCCCATCTTGAGATGGTGTACAGCGAAGTCAGGACAGAACCTAACACTCCTGTTGGCACTGTTTCTTCACAACAGGAAAATTAACATTTCTCTGTCTCTCTCTGATTTCCTCTGTAGCTGAGCCAGCCTTCATTCTGTTGGTTCTCTGGTTCTGAGTGCTGTTTTTGCAGGAGTAACTGTTTATTTTTTTATTATTTTTATTACTATTATTATTTCCCAAATGCTTTGTTAGGCAGCTGCCAAGGGTACTGTGCTAGCTGATGTAGCTTGTCAGGCTGTTTACTGGTGGTAGGTGGCAGAGTCAGCCCTGCAGGGTCGATCTGAGCCATGGAGTGATGGGGTACTATCCAATTAGGTGGAAACGGGGCAGTGTTTTCGAACAGGTTTCAACCCATGGTATTTCCACACCGTTCCATCGGAACACTGCCAGTCAGCCACACTGTGTCTGGTCGTTGCATGGAGAAGACTGGCACCAGTCCTCGAGGTGCTGGTAACTGAGGAAAGTGCCCAGGACGTTTTCTTACCTTCCACCCTTCACACAGCTGGCATGGCTTCTGGGTTTCACTGCCACTGGTTTCCCAGGCCTGTTGTTTTTTTAGGACACCTCATATAGGATTTTCAGGGCCTGGAGAGGAAGCCACTGCTTGCTTAAACAGCATCCATTTCCAGTGATATTTACAAAAGGAAAATGCCTTGGCTACAGAGGAGAAGATGCCATGAAAAGCAGTTCCTGTCCACCCTCACACCAAAAACCCAGGCATGCTTTAATTGTGCTCTGGTGCCCTCAGCAGCGTGGCTCCATTCCCCTTCATCCTCCTGTGGTAAGCATGGCTGTGCTTGCAGGTTTATGTGTGCATGCGGGGAGAAGTACGTGGTCCTTAGGAGCATGTGGGACTGGCATACTTATTTTCCTTTTCCTTGCAAAAGCAGGTGAAAGAGCTTTAAAAAATGGATTGTACCTCTCAACTTTAAATCTTTTAAAATTGCTTCTTACTGAGAGTTTAATAGTTTTTTAAATGTAAACTCGGGAAAATATTTACTTTTCAAGCATGAATATCCTTCCGCTTTCTCACATCATTGAAAGTGTATTATTCTTTTCAGTCCATTGAATTCCAGGGATCACTCACGTTAAAAGTCAATGCGGTTTCCAGTGTCAGAAGATGTAAGGTTTTGTGTTTATGGTTGGAATCCCTTCTCACTGCTTTTCCTATGTGTTAGTAGCTGATTATTTTTTTTTTCAGATTCATATGGCTTAAAAGTATTCAGGTGCTTTCCCAAGGGTAAAAGGTAATTAGATCAAGGAATGGTCTTTAAAAACTGCCACAGACGCAATTCTGGTACTGTTATTTACACAGATAAAGGCTGTGCAACAGCAGTGGGAGGATCAGCCACAAGCCTCAAACAGATGAAACTCATAGACCTAAATCAAAAAGAACATGGGTTTTGTTTCTTTGAACTCGGAACTTTTACATTTTATTGCCGTGTGATTAAAACACTGGAACAGAATTGCTCATTTCCTTTTTGCTGCCTTTTTATAGCTACAAGTCCCAAATCAAGTATCTTGCTCTTATTATCAGTTTTGCACCTACCCACTTCTCCTTGCTTGACTTCTGCATCTCCGATTGACTGCAGTGGAAGTTTATCCAAGTAAGCAGTGCAGGTTGGGGTACAAGGGTAGGTCTCATTTGCTAGAGAAAATACCTCTGTAGTTCCAGGTTGGTTTTAAAATCTGTGTGGCTCTACTTACATGCTCCTGTGTACATGCAGAGGTTAATTTACATAGCCCAGGTTCTATAACTCTCAGAACTACGACAAATTTGAAAGTCAGTGGAAGAACAGCCTGTGTTATTTAGATCAGTGCTTCAAACTCTCAGATGCCAGTGGGTGACTGGAACTGTTGCCATGTAAAGAAACCTTCCATCTGAGGTTTGACAATGATGTTTGATGCCCCATGAGAAGCGCTGGAAGACTGGTGGAGCTCCTCCACTGGTCCAGAGAGCTTAGGACCCACTGCCTGAGGTGCTGAGAAACAGATGTGGGTGTCTGTTTACAGAGAAAGTTGACTTCAGTGTCATTGCCCACACAATAATAAGTCGATAATAAGTTAACATAGAGCTGCTGGATAAATAGAACATAAAAATAAAGCTGCAGTTTTCTCTCATAGGGTTTTTAACATTTGGGCTGTGTAGCATTTTGGGTGGGTTTCTTGCTGGACTCTTTACACATGGAAATAATTTTTCCGTAAGTTTGTCACAGGGATTTATAGATCTCAGTATTTAAAAATGGGCCTTTCCATCACTCCAGGCACATGCACACTAAAAGTACTAACAAATCCTTTCAAATAAATAAGCTGCTTGCCCATTTGGCTACTCAGGAGTAAACAAAAAATTATCCCCTTTCAACCCCAATTGCTTCTTTCATACTTCTGTCCTGGAGCCTGGAAACAGGGAGACTCCTTATAGCATGTCCTAAATCTTAAGATGTTGGGCTTTGCTAGGTCAGAGCAGCAGGAAGAGGGTTCAGAGTAGAGACCCAAGCCCTTCAGCCAGTCACTGGTGGTCAAGCCATGATACTGTTTGTTTACTTTGTAATGCAAGGTACCTCATGAAGAAAAAGATGATTCCTGATGCCAGATGTGGCCAGATCCAGACGAAGCTTGTGTTGGTGACTGGCAAAAGCTATTGCCCTGAGTGACCTTTGAGGTGGTGGTCTCTAGGATAGGTACACCAGGAGAGGCATTGGCTGCTACGTTTTCTGTAGGTGTTTTCCCCTTTGGTGTTTGGGTGCAGACCTGGGTACAGAGCATCCCTGCTCCATCATTCTATAGTGGTCAAAGTGTGAACCATTGCGGCAAACTAGTCGCCTGAAATAATAAATGATGTGTGCTTCAGGTCAAGGGAGTGTGGTGCAGACTGAGCCACACAGTGAGTACGTTATGGCTCTGTGAGCCTGTCCTACCCAGTGAGCTTGCTTCCTTCCAGAGGAATAGAAGTGTTGCTCCATTCCTCCACTCCTTTTCCCTAGCCTACACGTTTATATCTGGTCTGTGTCATAGAAGCTCTTAGGTAGTGATGAAGTCACAAGCAGCACATTACTAAAGGAAGCGAAGTGGGAAGCTAAGTGCATCCTCACCCAGACAGTGAGGAGGTTGTGCCTTCTCCTTCTTGGACTCTGCCATTAACCCCACTTACACACAGGAAAGGGGAGGGATGAGAGAACCCCAGGAATCGCCTCGTGTTCTCATGGCAGAGGAGAGCCTGGCTCTTCCACCTTGCGAGGCATGCATCCAGTCCTGCAGCACTTCTCGGGTTCATGGTCGGTGGGCTAGGAAAGGTAAAGATCTACAAAGTTGCTTCAGTCTGCGAGCTACCAAAGTGCTGCTGTAGCCTCTTCTTTGCACCTGCAAATCAGTGTCCTCCTCCAGCAGTCTGACTCGGTGTGTGAGACCTGCTCAGCTGTTACCTGTGCTTGACAGCTGCCGATGATGCGCGATGATGCTACAGACCCAGCTTCCTCTTTCTGTGTCATTAGGCTGTTAGCAGCACTCACAGGATGCCTAAAAGCTGTGGAATGGTTACCTTTTCAGCCCTTATAACTAACCACTGCATTCTTTTCTTTTTCTAGTGAGGAGAAAATGTAGTCAAGGATTAATATCCTATTCACGGTATGAAATAGTTGTTTTGTGTCAGATGTAAAGGACAATAGTAGACAGAGTCTGCTTTGGGAAGGTGATGTTAGGGGCTAGCTTGTCCCTCACATGTGTCAAAGGAGTGACTTAAATGAAATCAAGGAGTCAGGTTCTAC